>NC_136820.1:33519723-33722223 GCF_951394365.1 Tetrao urogallus
TATGTGGTAAAAGAGCAAGTCAAGGGAAGCTACTTCAGCAGAAGAAAGTCTCATTTTCTGTACCCTGCAACTCACAGTGTGCACGTGTAGAAGGCACACCTAAAACATCTGAAAGACAACAGGAAAAAAAGATCGCTGTAGAAATGGGGAAAATATCAGGATGTTGCAACTCTTCCCTTCAACAGATGAGAGCATGTCTTTCTCATACAGATGTACACCCTGCTTGCAGCTTGCTTGCCCTTTTCTCTCACAACGCATTTTGCATTCCAAAGCCCTTGAGTTTGAGCCCCAAAGTCTGAGGATTGTAAAGCAGTCAGGCAGAGAACAAGGAGAATCTACAATCTTTCTCTGCAGAAAAGATCTAAAAATTGTTCAAGTCCTTTCACATGTGTGGAAGAAAATGCAGGTCTCATACATAACTACTTTGATGCTGAGCTGAGCAAGACAAAATAAGACTGCATTTAAGATGTCTGCTCACCGTAGTATGTAAAGGTATCTGATCTCAGCCATGTCACCTCCAGATAAAATCTTATCTGCATTTAACTGTCTTCAGGACTGTTATCAGGTCCAAGACTTCTGATATCTCTCCGTTATTAAAATGTCTCTACACAATACTAAAGCTACTTCCTTTTCACAGTTGAATGAGTAGTTGGCACTCAAACAGCTTGTTTTTCCAATCCCCAGGATAATTTATGTTGTCCTTCCTTGAATTCTGGGGAATAGAGAAGGGGAATACAGTGATTCCAAATCTACCTCAGCACATGGACGCAACATTCTAGTATCAGTCCTGATTCTCTGCAGTCAATTAGTCAATGCAGTAAATACATTCTTCTGCCTCTGCCCAGCATTGGTCTTACTGAGGATCTCTTTAAGCAAGCAGCCACATGTGGTCTAGTTCCAAGTACCTTTATGAAGGGGAATGGACATGCCTTTCTGCTTCATTCCAAATACACTGTAGTTTTTTATATCTCCTACATGTAATTCAAAAAATATCTAAATTAGAGAAAGAAATTGAATCAATAAGATTTTACTGATTTCAAATACAAATTCAACATGTAAAATGCAAGGACAAATTGGATAGGATCACATTAAAACCACATTCCATTGCGTTGAAATAAGATTACATTGGCAGAAGTTATCTTGGTTATAGCTAAAAACTACATCTTATAATGATTATTTATTTTTAAAACTTCATTATTTTTACATCTGTTAGCCATTTATAATGGACTCTTTTGCCTTTCTACATGCTTCTTATTTTGACAGGAATTTATATTCAGTATCAGCTTCTTGCCATCTTTTACATGAATGTTTCAAATTTCATATTTTAAACATATATATTATATGAATGTTTTATCACTGTTACTGTATTAGGAATTTAAGAGTGTCTAGAACTACCTCAGACCAGAGGTCCGTTTGGCCTCGTATCCTTTATTCAAGAACAGCTGCAAACATTAGTGAGCCTCAATAAGGACATGGGAAATATACGATACTTCCCCCGCTTACACGCTCCCTGACTCCAACAGTTTTCAGTCTGGTGTATTTCCTGAGCCTGGTGTGGTTTGCCCCATTCCACAATGGATATTTTTTCTAAATGCTTCCCCTGTCCTTGATCTAATATAAACTTCTTGCAATCATGTGATCATCTAGTAAAAATTCCATCATTTAATACTTTTCACAAAGAAACAATTCCTCTTGTTTGTCTTGTGCTTCTGACTAGTTTTCTTTGTTCCTAGTTCTTGTACTTGAAGACAGGGAGCACGGCCATTCCTTGTCTATCTTCTTTACTTTGTAGAGATCGTTCTTTAACGCCTTTATAAACTCTCAAACTTTTCCTAAGACTGGATTCATTCAATCTTCTCGATGAATTTGGTCAACTTTGATGCCCTTCCTGATCTTTTTTATTTACGTATTTATTTTAACTTGAAGGCCAAAGTCAAAAACATTATTCAAACCATGGGTGAATATGGGATTTTGACAAAAGGTATAATGAAGCTTTTCCTTTTCTATTGTTCTCCTATTTATTTCTAATATTTTATTTGCTTTTTTTTACATGTATTAAGCAGTGAGTTGATGCCATTAGACGGCATAATAATCAGGTCCAAGGACATTATTTTATAAACTACATACATGTATTTATGTGCACTTTTAACCTCATTTTCAATTTCATTATTCAGATACTCTCTATTATAATGGTTGTTGTGTTTTGTTTTTTTTTATAATCTTCATATTCTGCACTTGACTAACTGTGAATAAGTTACAGTTATCACAAACTTGTCTCAGTCACTACTTACTCCCTTGGTCTGCTTACACGTAAGTATAAATATATCAGTCAGTTAAATTCTCAGTTAATTCTTTTGCTTTCACAGCCTGCTCACCCATACTGACTAAAGGACTGGCTTGAGAAGCCAGTTAGATTTTGAAATCTGATAGACTTAGAAACTATCCTGAATTAGGTTAAAATGGGCTACTAAAACCTGCTTCCAAAGAGCTGTATAGGTTAGAAGTATCCAAAAGATTTTAAATGAATTTTAAAATATTTTTGTATTAGCCAGAAAAAAATTAGAAACAAGCTACTCTGGAACTTTCTTAACTTTTCTTACTTTTGTAAAACGTAAGATCCTCTATGCCTCCAATCTAGGACTAGCTTACCTTGAATGACCTCATTTTCCTTTAAGAAGGAAACAGAGTAAAGTGTCAGAAGGAAGAACGCAGACAGTTACAACAGAAAAATTGATGAATTACGCTTTGTTCACACATCCCTTCTGCACAGCCTTACATACAATCCACTCAACAGTTTACATGAGAGGTATTTTTGTGTGCAGATACTGACACGAAGGACTTTCATAGGCAAAAATGAATAGTGCTTTTTGAAAACATATCACAGATTTCTCACTACCCAGAAAACTCTCACGTTATCAATGTCTTTAATCTTAAGGTGCATTTTCAAAGCGAAGCTAAAAGGAAATTTTCTGCAAAGGAAAATTAATCTGTTGTTTGCTCGACATACATGACCTGCTAGTGGACTCCACATTAAAAATGCCTTCCTAGAAGAAAAGATATGTTTTTTTAATTGTTTTTCAAGACACCAACTTGGCTATTAGTACTTTTATTAATAACATTAACTTATTAAAGTTCCTTTTTCACACTCTGTCAAGCAGGTCACCACAAAGCAGCAGAGAAGGGGATTAATATCATCATTATCTAATATTACCTTTTAGTAATAGAATTCCAGCAAAATTTAATGAACAAAGACTGAGCCAGAAAATTGGGGTGGGAGGAGGAAGCATTTAAAAAGCTTTGACTTCCTCATGCTGACATAAGACTATTTCTAACCAACCTGCCAAAGCTACATATGTATGAGACAGAAGTGTGGAATACATCTGTGCAGGAAAGCACAGTCAAAGCAGAAATGTTGGCAAAACCATATGCAAGAACAAGACTGTCAGGATACTAATAAGAAATATGGTTTTAAAAGATTAAGGAGTACTCACAAACCGTCATTTCAGTAAGCAGTAACTCAGAACACCACTTTCAGTTTGCATTCAGAAAGCTATTATCTATAAGTGACTATAAGTTGCCAAGGCCTTTTGGAACAATGACTCTCACATAAATAAACTTTGTTTAGCGATTAAAAATATGTCTGTGTGTAGTGAAGTATCCTTAACTGCAATAGAATAAAGCGAACCATGCTTCCCATTGTCAGGCAAGATACAAACTTTAGTACATCGATCCAACAGTCCTTATGTTTCACGGCAAGAAAATCTAAAAATGTTAAGAAGTTGCCCTAGTAAATATTAGGAATAATGTGCTAGAATATAGCTACAGCACAAAGCAAAGGCAAACAGATTCAAACTACTACCAGGTCACTGAAATATAATTTTAATATGACCCTAAAAAAATTATTGCTAAAATGAACACAGCAGATGAAACAACTTAGGCCCCACTCAGCAATGCACTGCAATGTACAACAAGGTAAGTTGGAGCAAAAAGACTATCAGGATGTCCACTCATATTCTGGCTTGCACAAAAGCTAAAGGATTTCCCTTCACAATGATAATCTGGCAGGGCATTTGGGTCTGGTCACAGAGACCTACCAAGAGGTTTGGTCTCCTTCACCCTGACAAATAAAGTCTTTGAAACAAGTATGCAGATTTACTGCTTCACTAGACCAATAAGAATGAAATTCTGCTATTAAGTTGTATGGTATTTTTTAAATGAAAATAACAAACTTACATGAGATGAATTCCATCCTAACACATCCCACACCATTGAGATGGGTGGAGAAAATCTCAGGAGAATGCCACCACTCATGGAGCTGTCAGAGGACAAGCCCAGGTAAAAGAAGAAGGTATTACAGCTCCAGGCACATCAGTACATCTCATTGGCAAAATTGTCCATAGGTATCCACAGTTCAGGTCTCAGCAGGAAGTTACACCACTTCCTTCCAGATCATTCCATATCCCATCCATAGTTTGGATAGAGTTAAAATCACAAAAAGCAGCTTCTCTTTGAGGACAAGCTGTGATTTCTTGTCTTCTACTAGGTATCAGCAGAATAGAAGACACATACAAGCTCAATGTGTTTTCCAGGAGGTGGTGGAGTTGGACAAGACAAGGAGAGGGGTGACTTCAGTCTGGTAGAATAGTCAAATATCAGATCTCAACTGTAAAAGATATGGAAGACAATGAGATTTCAAGCTGTGGTCCTTCACTGGGACTCTACAGAGTGCTAGCCTATAAGAACAAATACTGATCACAAGCAATTAAGACACAGCTATTGAGTACTGGCTAACTGGGAGGAACCATCAGATCCAGAGCATCAGGATTTCTGTTCCTTCGCAAATGCTGAACCACAAAATGAAAGATAAAATACTCTATACAAAAATGAACAACATTGGCTATCTCCTAGCCAAGAGAGCAACCAAGAAGCACTGAAGGCTCCTGAAACCCAGTTTCTGACCATGGAGCCTCCATAGTTTTCAGGAGCAACTTCCAGCACATTAAGTTACAGCTAATAATATCAGACCCAAGTGTCTCTGACATATGTTGATTCTGCATGTGAATCCAGACCAATTTAACTGACTGTTTATCTAGTAGGACTGAAAAGGATGCTCAGCACATTATTTACCTCTAAAATTGAGAACTTCTGTGTGATTTCCATAAAAATGTGTATAGAATTAATTAATAACTTCATTGAATAATTCACTTAATGAATAATGTACACAGCAAGACCTGTGTTCAAGTTTTTCAGGCAAAACAGGGACTCAGATCTGACTTCTGCTGTGGCTCCTACCAACTGGGTGTTAACTACTCTGATTTCTCACTTTCCCTTCCTCCTGTTTCCTGCTTCCTTCTCCATGAAAAATGTGCTTGCAAAGTAAAATTATTTCAGTGGGAGATACATAGGCATAACAACATAGATCCAAAATGAGTACCTCAAACAATAGAATATCACATATTCTGAGCACAGAAAAAGGCTTATTATGAATAACTGAAAGGCTCCGCATATTGGCACTGCCATTGCAGCAAAAGCATTTGTGAAATGTCAGGACTTTTCAAAGCAAAAGGTTTTCAGGAAGTTCTTACTACAACTGGTCAAATGCAAGAACTATATTCATGTCCATAGTTATATGGCCATTAGTATAATTATCAATAATGACAGAATTTTAACGAGTTCTATGACTTCAAAATTTTATACAGTTTCATGTATTCACATCAAGAAAAAAATACAAGTACCTGCAATTTATAGGAAGTTGTATGAAACCAACAGACAAGAAATTTGACAGAGCTTATATTTGTGCATGATCTTTTTTTCTCAATATTCATTTGTTATATTGAGTGAAGGACTGAAAATCTTTGCAAAAAAAAGCTTCCCACTGGTATTTTCTGTGTTCTCCTAACACTTCCAACATCTTTCCCATTATTCAAGGAATCCATTATATAGTCATTCAAATTCTGTAATGCCTGAACTCTATGCTTGTAGCTTACACTGAAAAGGAAAAAAACAAGAATGTATTTAGCAGGTTTTAGGATCCTTGTCAGTTCACCTTGCAGAATGGGAAAAGAGACAATACGGTTGTACTGCTTTGAGTCTTTTTAGCACAAACATCTCAAAAATATACCTTTAGTATCTTTAAACTCACTAGTGAAGCATCACAACTACAATCAAACTCAGAAAAAAAGAATAAATTACCAGAGATTCAATGAGTAGCTGAACTTCTTTGCTTCCGTTCTTGAGAAGCTGTTTTCCTATTTTAGTGCTTTTATATTCTGATATCAAGAAGCTGAGCTCCATAGATTTTCACTTACAGCAGCAGCAACAGCAGGACTGTTAGAGCAAGCCCAGCTTCCAGAGAGTTGAACCAAAAAGAGAGAAATGAGATGGAGCGACCTGGATGGACGATCTTCCTTCCAAACAAAGAACATCGTTTGGAGGTTGTCTTAATCTAAAAATGTTACTTGTTTTTCAGCATTTTAATTCCAGCAAAATCCTCCCTGCTCACATCAGGAAAAGTGCTTTTGTCCAAATAATCATTTTTATTTGGGGAACTGATAGAACTACTCTGCACATACTATTTGTCTCTGTTCAGGAATAATTTTTTTTCTCTCTCTCTCGTTTTTGTTTTGTTTTGGTTTTTTGTGACTCCATTGAGAAGAACTTTTTTTTACCACAATTTTTTTTTTTTACCAGAAATTTTTTACCACCAATCTGAATCAAGTAATCTGTTGCTCAAACACACATAAAAAGCCTAGGAAGCAGGCAGTAGCTGCCAAGACAGTTAGGACTTCATGGGATAAAAATGACTGAATGTGATATCTGGAATAATAGGACAGGATTTAATATTACTCAATACAAAAATATGTTCTTCGGAGCATTTAAATTGCAAGATACAAATTTAATAGTTTAAAAGTGGCATATATGTGTATCTGGAACAACCATACAATGATTATGTGACACCACCATGGCCACAAGGAAAAGCAAATATAACACTAAAATGAATCAGGACAAAGTATATTTAAAATCTCTCTTACAATACTATGAAAATCACTCTGGTTTTCTGTGCTCAAAAGAGTTGAGTTCCCATAAAAAAAGGCAGAAGTGGGACCTTGTGGAACAGCAAGACTTCTGCAAGGACACATCAAGACTGCTTACTTGCTCAGCATCATATAGCAAAGTCTGAGAATTACACCTCTCACTAGGTATATATAGGAGATAGATGTGGCATGCAAACAAAAGACAGCTTTAGCATATGAATAGACATATTCTTGCCACGAATTTATTGTGGAAATTGGACTGTGGCTTTTACCTTCCATTAAGCAAAGTGAGAAAACAATGTTAAAAAAAAAAAAAAAAGAAAGGGTGGATTTGGAGTTTGGCAAATGTGTTAAGAAGTTTGCATGACATACTTGCCTGCAAGAGAGAGAACTAGAGCTGATGACTCAAGACACCCACTCTTGTACTGCCTCTCAAAATCTGCACATATAAACAATAACAACCAGCAGCCACACTAATCATCTGTTTTATCACTGTCATTAGAACTTGAAACAGTTTCCTAAAGGCCCTCAGTATCATTATCCACATTATGTACAAAGGGAACCAGAAGTGATGCAAATTGCCACAGGTAACAAGGAATGTCATCAGCAAAGTTAGATAGAAATAAATAGCAGACTTCTCAAATCCAGATGTACTGCAGTCTTAGTACAAAGTAGTATTGGTTGACCCCTGCATTAAATCACGTCTAAGAGAAACTAACAAACAAGCAGCATAAGATATAACCTGATTAGATACTGAAGGCCAGAAATCTCATTGGCTTCAAGATCAGGCTGAAAGCATGAATAACAAGATTTCTGTAAGGTGGTGCTGATGACAGCTGAGGACCTGACTCAGTGATTCTTTCAATGCAGTGCTCCTAATTGAAGTGTGTCAAAGTGCCCGTTAAACAGGAAATCCTTACTGAAAACCCTCGCTTTTGTCAGGCCTTGGAGAACTGCTAAGAAACTGAGCTGAGGAAACGGACCAGATCCTGTGCAGTACACTTTTTAGAACAGAAACTGAACACTGAACAGGATATGAAAATGAATGAATGCCAGTTTCACATTTTAACAGCCAGTTTTATTACTTTAACAGGGAGAGGACTGTGTGCTTCAGCTCTCAACCCTCACTTTTTTTGGAGCCAATGTCAGAAAAGGTCATATTACAAAATATAAACAAATTACTAATGTGGATCACATTTCCTCAGACTGCCCATGTTCTTCAAGATTTTCTAGACCATATCTTCTCCTACAGAAAGAAGCCTATCAACTCAATCCTAAGTTTCATTTACACCTGTGGGATATACTCTGCTCCCAAGTCTGATTCCTACATCTAGTACATATTTATACAGAGCTCCCAAAGCAACAATAACCAGTACATTTCCATTTCTGGCTACCTGCACCATATCTACATACACATACATACACAGTGGGTGCTTATCTTCTACGGATCCAAACTCAAAACACACAGGAAAAGTCAGTTCTTACATGTAGTTAATGCTGCATGTCATCCCTAAAAGTTTCGGCCTAGAATATCAGAGATGTGTGAGCAAAAACCTATTCATTTCCAAAGTTATCTGAGTTACATACCATTAACATTTTGAGGCTCTATCAGCTGCAGCCTGGTGCTCTAGTTGTGCACCAAGCTTCCTTGTTAGGGGTCTCTGACCAGGCTAATTTTGCATGTGGCAATAACCACCTAATCAATTCATGTCTTTCTAAATCTTAATGGAGCACCTGCACATCCAGACATGAATCTTCTTCCTGACATTCTCCACAAACATAAATTACAAGTTTACTGCACAGTCCAGACAAGCCTCAGTGACCCCTTGAAAGGGCAAACAGAGGTCATGCAACAATCTGATTTTCAGGATCCAATTCTTCCACCCTTCCACTTTCTGAATTTTAAAGCCTGTAGTTATAGTCAGTATCACTTTAGAGTCCAACAGGAATGCAGCACTGAAGTGACAACTAGTTCCTAGCTAGGATAACATAAGAAGTGTTTCCATTAGCAGGTATTGCAGCATAATAGGGACAGACGTAGAATAAAACAGTTGGTGCTGAGTGCATAAACTCCGTATTCTATGGGAGATGGGAGTAGCTGTGGAATACCTCAAGTCTGGTCTGAAGGACTGTATATGTTCTAACAGCTAGAGCATATCACTCAGTTTAGTTTCAGTTGTAATTGCTCCACTTTGTATGCTCTAATTAGGGGATACACTTGAAAATCACACTTCCAGACAAAGCTAAAATGCCATCTTACTCTTGAATATCTGATCAGTTAACTGAAGTGGCTGTGTGAGAACACTGGTGGTTATTCTTTGCTTTAAAAGGCTCTTAATACCTTTAAATACCTAGCAGCCTTCACCTCCGCTCAGTCTTACTACATCGTGTCTAGTTTCCAAATACCTTAATAACAACACTCAAAAAATAACACCAATAAGATCTACATAGGTAAGGACTATCTGTCATATCCCAGTTACATTTGCATCTCAGTCATCTCTTCAAAAAACTGTCGTTCAGGGCTCAAAAAGGCTTTCCAGTCCATAACAGAAAGTAATGGAAAGACCAGAAGAGAAATCAGATGTCATGAGAGAAGTCATGTTTTTCTTTCAAACACAATGCCTGAAAATTACTCTCCACATTCCTCACTCTTACCTTTTAAGACAGAGTAAAGAATCAAATTCTCCTTTCCTGTTCCATGCTACCTGTTACTTTATATGCATATCCCACTTGGCTTTTTGTTCATACAGAAAGCTTAATTTTCTTTTGTGACTTCTCAGTATCTACCCCTTTTTGAGACACACCAATTGTTTAATCTTCAATCCCTCAACACCGAGCCTTTCATATCTTTTGCCATAATCTTCAGAGCCAATAATTCTGCTAAATTTTCTATCACCACCAAGCTTTTTTAAGCCTTTCCACCATAAACTTGTAATTTTCTGATGAAAAGGAACCCAACTGCTAATAATTTCTCGACTCAAGACAGCTTGCCAGCTATTATCTGAGCCAGAACCACATGCTGCACAGAAAGGAATGTTAAACAAAAGGCAATGCCAAACAAGTGACCTCATTCCATGCCTGCTGCTCTTGCCCTGCTCATATCTACAGCCCTCTCTGTACAGGTAAAGAACCCTTTGGTCATTTCCCTTGTGCTCACAGCACTGAAGACAAGGGTAACCCAGCCCACATCAGAGCAAGTCTTCCTGCTGAGCAGACAAGAAAACATGAGGTGAGCTGGATACACCTTCTCAGGTTCCCTGACTCCTTAATTTCCTATTAGTGGTGCCAGTAGGAACAGTGCTACCAAATGGCTCCAGCTCTGTTCAATACACTAACAGCCCTGAAGGCACTTATATCTTGCCCTGATGCGCATGGTGGATCTTACCACAGCTTCCTCATATTCCAATCTTCCTTCTTCCTCAAAGATCAAATCTGTTGTGCCAAAACTCACACCAACCCTACTATTCTTCTCAACCATATACCTACTCATTTTCTGGAAATTGGGAACTGTTACACTATTATGCCAAATTCTATTTTAAAAAAAAAGTTAACATCACCAAAGACATGACTTTGAAGTATACTTCACTTCTTAAGACTGGAAAAGGGTTGGACTGGCCAAAATGATTAGGGTTTCTATTTATGCCATCATTCTTTAACGGAGAAAGGAAGGACAGATACAAAGCAGGGGCAGCAGGACTGAGGCTCAGTAAGGCTGAAGACAACCAGCCTTGAAGTTCAAGATAATCACCATTCAAATATCATTTTCTTCAGAATGGTCTTCCCCAACAGCCAGTATTTAGCCATACAAGCTTACTAACTTACTAAATGTGAAAAGACAGGAGGAAAAAAAATAACTCAAGGCTGATCTGAAAAAATGCTTAAAAGATTTACATTAAAATACTGTGGTTGCTAACAGGAGGAGTAAATTGGCATAAGACAGAGAAAGAACTTAAAAAGGAGTAAACAAACATTTCTGAAACTAAACCATTATTTGAACAGAACTGAAACAGTTAGAAAGCAATACTGTGATAGTCTAATCTGTTTTTTGGAAAAGTAAACTCAGTCTCTGTGATCTCTGTAGACATAAGCAGAAATGTCACATGCAAACTTTGTCTACTTCCTCTCATGTCAGGATTGTTAAAAAGTTTAATCATTACACTTACTACAGTGCTGGCTTTGTCACAACTAATGCAACTACTGACAGCCTAAGGAAATCACAGACACATGTGTTAACATGTAAAAAAATAACTGAGTGCCACAGAGGACCAGATTCCCCTGCTGTCAAGGTCAATGAAGTCTGTGAGCATTATAGGGGTGAGACATTCAAATCTCCAGGGATCAAGATTAAAGATGGTATTAGCTTTAGAAGAAGTAGAGCATCTTGTTCTTCAGCAGGAGGTTTACTGCATAAGATGCTGCCTTAGCAACTGATGTGCAGTACAAAAACATCAGATAAGGCTGAATTAAAAGCTGCAATGAAATGGACAACATAGGAAAACGAGGAAATTAGGAATTGTCTTTTCCTTACAAGCACTTAACTACTCAAGGATCTCTGGAGTTACTAAGTCCTGATGTTCAAATTTTGGGCTAATTAATTTTTTGGCATTCTAAAAACTTAATTAGCTCCCAAGTTGAGTTACTGTGGAAGGACAATTTATTTCATTTTCTTTTTTACTGTATGTAAAACAAGGGCTTCAAAAATACATTCTCATTAAAAATAATGAGTGATTTTGATATCGCTTAAATATATTCAAGTGACATTGGAAAAAACCTGGGGGAAGGAGAGATCATAATTGTTTAGTTGCATAGTACCATAAAAGAAAAAGCCAAAACCATACATTTAAACATCAGAAACCTTCCAAATAAACCAAGTCTTGAAGTCACCTGCATTTTAAGACAAAAAAACTTCAGTCAGATAAGAGATTGATGCTTACAACAGTTGCTAAAGAACACTTTTTATATTTGTCTTCATTACAAACTGATTTTTTTGTTGTTGCATAAACTGCAGTACAAAGCAGTGCATGTGCTAGTCAGTACTGGAGCAAAATGTGAAAAGAAATTAACTGTCAATTCCGTGCTTATACTTACATAGCTGTTTTAGACTCCAATTAGGATGTTCAGTAAGTGCATATTAACGTAAGGTTTTACTTCTGCATCTGCTGACAAGAAACAGTAATTGCCATGGATTAAAATGAAATTCATTAAACACTGCACTATATATTTGAAGATTATTTAATTATTTCTTAAATTGCTGATGTTTTTCATAAGAAATTTGCCCTGCTACTTAATCTGAATATTATATCATAAAAAGAAGGTAAAACAAACTAGATACTTCTTTTTTATTATTATTTTAAACAGAAAAAGCCCAAGAGGTATTCTTCTAGATTGGAGACCACCCTAAATTAAAGTGCATCTTATGTATGGATGTGTATGCATCCCATCAACTCAAACAGAGGTGTAACCAAATACAGGTTTAACAATATCAAAGTAGAATTTACTAGTGCCAGTGACATAAATTAATACAATGACTTCAAAGAAGTTCTGAAGTTGAATGACACAGTTCTAACCTAACACAAACATGTGTTTTAATTATTTCTCTGTAATACTTACCTTTGTTGCTGTTTTTCAAAGGGAAAACATATCAGAACATCTCTAATCTCTATCAAGAAATTTAGATGACCAGTTGATTCAATTCCCCTTAAAGTCTACAGGTTTGCATCCAATTTACAACTAGCATTCATTTCTCATGCATGAGTTGATCCATTTAAACTGTAATTTATTAAATTCTAACCTTCTATTTATTAAATGCTAACCTTTAGGTACATCTCTAGATGGTTTGTTTTATTTCCATCACACAACTCCATTTATACTGTCAATACAGTTAGCAAGGTTACTGTCATTCTGTCAGTTTTATTTATTTCAATTAGAAATTGAAATAGAATCAGAAAGACTATTCTATTCTCTGTTGGAACATCACTGAAAACTTTTAGAAACTTTGGGATATATTTTAACGCTTCATAAAGCTCAACAGTTTTTGCAATCACTTAATTTCATATGAAAACAGTGATACAGAAGAAAATAAGGAATATTAACAGTAATTTCTTATATTAAAAAGACTTCTGAAACCGCAGGGAAAAAAAATAATCATAAAGCATTACTATCCATTAAAAAAAACCTTATTTTTAAATAGAGTGAAAATGTTTTTTTTCTGATCGAGTCTAAGAACAAAGCCAGATGGAATAAGATTATTTTAAAAGCACCTATAAGAGTGTCACATCTGCTTCCTTCAACTACCACAGATCCACTTAAGCTAAAATATTTCCTCTCACATCTCTAAGGACAGTTTCAGTCTCACAGTTGAGAGGATTCTTTGAGCAGTTTTCACTGCTCACTGTTGAGCTGTTGAAAGAGATCCTTCACCAGCAGAAATTGTCCCAAGGTCACATGCCATTCAAGCCCAAATACTCAGCTCTGACAGCCAAGCAGTTCCATTTTAGACAATTTGATGATACAGAGGTGTTTTTTTTTCACATATTTGTAGCTTACCATAATTTCACTATACATTTGGGTTTAATATTTCAATGGACTTACCCAAACACCCATCTGAATTTGCACACCTAATGATTTTACAGGCAGTTTGGGATATAATAGCTGAAACTATCCACTGATGACCATTATAAATTCCTGCTTTTAACACTAACAGCTTTTCCAAATACAGTTGCCTCTCTTGGGCACAATTCTGTTTTCCAGATACTGATTGGTAAAAATCTTCCCGTTCTTTCTGTTGAAAAGTTATGCATCTTTCCATTTGTGTCATAAAATAAGTCATCTTTCAACATGTTACTGATACATTCTAAAGCTTTTCCCGCTCTGAACCAGGTAGCTGATCTTTAGCAGGTGAAGAGCATCACCTTGTTATGGATGGATACTGGCTTTACTACACCCATGGAATATGACCTAATGTGACTTACTCATGCAAATTTTCCTGTTTGCTACATTATTCAATTCTACCTGTACTGACAGATCCCTACACAATTACTGTAGTGAGTAGATGACCATCCAAAAAGTATTCTTCATCTTGGCATTTTAGAGTCAAAAAATTACTTTTTTTTTTCCCACGTGTTTGGATTTATTGTCATACACATCACAGGGATTAAGAAAACTGGGAGACTGGGAGAAGGGTATGTGGACAGTGAAAGAAGTCAGTGTCACTCTGGTGCAACAGGACCACACTGCTCCAGATTCTCAATGATTCCCTCCTTTCCAGTAAATAGCTGTAAAATTCCTTAGCAAAGGTGTTCCTCTCTCTGCCTCTAATGGACAGCCAAAATAGAAGGCAAGGGTTTACTCTGGGACCACTCACTGGTTAAATGTGAATACTTTAATCTCTATGGTTTAGTTCTTTATGTAAATAAAGCTGCATAAAAGAGCATTCCACCACCTTCCCATTTCTTAAAACATACTGAAAATAATTTGACTCCATACAGTAAAGAAGTGAGAAAGAAGCTTTAAGGAAAAGTCCAGAAGGAAGCTACTGGTTGTTCTCACAGGAACATTTTATGGTGTAAAGGATATTATCTGGCACAGTAAAAATATAATAAATGAAAAAGTATCACAAGGATGAATGCTTGTTGACTACTCTACATTCAGAAAAAAGTAGGAAGAAGTGAAGAGAGCAAGAGGCCATTATATAATTTGATCTTTTACTGAAAATGTAGGAAAAGAATTACAAAAAGAATACAGGAATTACAAAAAGAATACAGGAGCTGATTTAATATAGTATTTTCCTAACTTTAATAATACTTTTATATAATAATAATGATTATTAATTAAAGATTTTTTCATAGAATCATAGAATTATTAAGTTGAATATACACTGAAGTTTGAAAAGCATCCTCAAAGCTCTCCAGCTGATCACTTAGCATGATTTCTGTCTAAACAGATATGAAAGGTGGGCCCAGGTGAACCTAATGAGGTTCAACACAGCAAAGTGCAAGGTTTTGCACTTGGGCTGGAGGAATCCCAGGCATCCATACAGACTGGAAGGAGCGGTCCTTGAGAGCAGCCCTGCAGAGAAGGACCTGCGGGTCCTGATGGATGAAAAACTGAACATGAGCCAGCAATGTGCCCTTGCAGCTCGGAAAGCAAATGGTATCCTGGGCTCCATCAGAATAGGGGTGGCCAGCAGGGACAGGGAGGTGATTGTCCCCCTCTACTCAGCTCTTGTGAGGCCCCATCTGGAGCACTGCATCCAGGTTTGGAGCTCCCAGTACAAGAAAGACAGAGAGCTGTTAGAGAGAGTCCAGAGAAGAGCCACAAAGATGATCTGGGAGCTGGAGCAACTCTCTACAAAAACAGGCTGAGGGAGCTGGGCTTGTTCAGCCTGGAGAAAAGAAGGCTGCAGGGTGACTTCATTGCAGCCTTTCATAAAGGGAGCCTATAAACAGGAGAGGAGTCAACTCTTTGAAAGGGTAGATTTCAGCAGGACATGGGGAAATGGTTTCAAGTCAAGGAAGGGAAGATTTAGGTTGGATGTCAGGGGGACGTTCTTTACTATGAGAATGGTGAGGTGCTGGTGAGGCTGCCCAGAGAGGCTATGGATGCCCCGTCCTTGAAGGTGTTCAAAGCCAGGTTGGATGGGGCCCTGGGCAGGCTGGTCTAGTTTTAAATGGGGAGGTTGGTGGTTGGTGGCCCTACCTGTGGCAGGAAGATTGGAGATTCATAATCCTCAAGGTCCCTTCCAACCTGGGCCATTCTGTGATTCTGTAATGTGTTCAGTCACCATACAAATTTCTGAAAGTTACAGAGTATGTGAAGCTATATAAGAATCTGTTTGCAGCAAATATTCACTGTCATCTAAAATTAATGTGATTCATTTTCTAAGTCATTTCCAAAGCATTTATCAGGACTCTGCATTAATAAGAAGTCAAAATACTTCAACACAAAAGTAGCAGAAAGCCGAAAGACAAGCGGGCTTCTCAGAGTCTCTATTTGTATGCATATATAAAAAGCAAGACTAGAAGAGGAACCCAGAACTGGGACAAGGTTGGAAATGACTCTTTACATGTATGTTTTACTGCGTAAGAGCACAGTAGAAGTTCCATCTTCTTACAGAGGTACACTTATGTTAGGAATAGGAATTACATATTCAACATCCTATCTTCCAATCAGAAAAAAAAGTGGTTGAATACAAGTGTTATTTGTTTAATTACATGAGTTACAGGCAGCATATTTGAAATGCAGTTGTGTGGAATTAAACCAAAAACACACTAAGTAATTAATAGCTCTTGAAGTTGCATTAAACTGTCAAGGGAAGAAGACAATCAGCACCATTGCGAGCTGAGTTTTGCATGTCTGCTTCATGCATGCAGCAGTTCATAAACTGCTACTCCTGTTATGTAAAAAGATACAGTTGTCATATATGATCATATGCATATTTTATAAATGAAACAACAAAAATCGTGCTTAGTAATATAGAGGCAGTCAGATCAGTATGAATCACATCAGAAGCACTGAAAATCCCAGCACTAAAACAATATAAGCTCTTTTTGTGTGCAGTTTAACATGCTTACCCAGTCTCTTTGTTGATGTGCCATGGTTGGCTTTGTGAAATGTAGACATTCATGTTGCAATCAATTTTTCTTGTTTCCTTTCATGCTATTCTTCTCCTTCACTTGAGTTCAATGCAGGGGAAAAGTCCTTAGAGACAAGTATCTGCAGGCATTACACCATGAATACTACAAATGAAAATCCAGGCCTTGTTCACAGCATCTTCTGCCAATTTTCTCTACAGTCTGTTTTGGCAGTTTGAGAGACAGCCTTACATTTGAGCAAGTAAACTGGTTGACCAACTGTGCCAATACATTCCAAAAATGGAGCTATGTCTCAGTATCTGTTAGGACCAGTTTCTAATTACAGATGTGCAGAAGTGCACAAGTACAGTAGTAACACGACTTTAATTCCTCCTTTGGTTTTATACATGTATATATATATATACGCATATACATTTATGCAATATATATATATATATTAATATATATAATATATATATATATTAATATATATATATATATATATATATATATATATATATATATATATATATATATATATATATATATATATATATATATAATGTATATATACATATACATTTGCACCACATCTGAGGCCATGGCCAATTCTTTTTCTTCATGTCTTTTTTCCAAAAAAACGGATGTTTGGTCCTCCATCACCTCCCTTGAAGCTGTATAAATTCAACTGAAGGCAGTTAACGCTTAATATAAAAAAAAAAAAAAAATTGAAGCATGCAACATTTCAAAATCAAAGACAGTGAATATGTAGCATTGCAATCTCTCATATTCAAATTCAAAAGCCTTTAAGAATGTTAGAAGGTTTTCATTTGCAAAATTCTACTGAATATCATCAAAACATATATACCTAAGAAAAATGGAATTTTACACTACAATTCAATTGTATTTTAATTTAATGTTTGAAATTATTTTCATACAAATAATCAAAGAGTTCTGTTAATTTACTCTTTGGAATTACGATGAAATAAAACTAGCTGGCTGTATTTGCAGCTTTAACAAAATCAATTGTATTTGGGTTCACTAACATCAGTGCAGAGCTCATCTCCCTCTACATAGAGAAATGATAAAATTATCTTCTCTTTGATAAGGACATTCCTTCTTCATATAAGGTCTTAACCAAAGTGGAATACCTTAGAAATACGCTTTGTAAACCAACTCTGATCTGTTTTCTTATATTCCTTTTTTACCCTAAGGCACAGTTTCCAGTTTTACATATAATTTATACCTGCTGGAAATTTACATATAAAGAAATTGCAAGACCACATTTTGCAAATTTTGCTATCTTCCTCATATGCAAAAAGGGCACAGACATAAGCTGCTTGCTACTTGCTTCCACATGATTTAAGGTCATATTAGCATGAAGGGGGAAGTGAGAAATATCTATACAGGGACTCAGTGTAATGAGGACAACCCCTATGAAGGCTTCCTTGTACCCTTCCAGTAATACAATCTAACAAGACTGCTATTCAAGAACCGGCCTGTATCTTAGTGAAAGCTTCACATCACCTCAACTTCTACGGACCTTTCCTTTGCTGTACACTGTACAGAGATTTACCAGGAACAGATTTAAAATTTTATCACAAAGTATAAAACAGGCTTCAAACCATACAGCTGGACATAAAAGTATAATAAGTTGCAGCTCATTGCGATGAACTGTTTTAAGTGTTTAATTTCCCCAAAGGAAAGATTATTAGATTGAGCGCCTACTTCTTCATTTAGCCATGTGTTATGAGAGATCAATAAATAGATTTTTGCCATCTTTAATTATTCTGTTATTTTACCACGTTAACCTGGAAGATCAGTTTACAGTTAGCCTATCGGCAAAATCACCTATCAAAATACATTTGTTGTTTTGTTTGTTTTTTTTTAATCTTGAGAACACTTGCATTCATAATCAAAATCCTATCTCTCAAAGTTCTAAATAGACAAATAATACCACTAGGTTTTTAACAAAGTTAGCACATTTCCCTACATGAACAGCATAAGTTTTGTTTATATTAACACGCCAACATTTTGTTTGTATTCAGTGCCAAGAAACTTCATTTGCAGCAGAAGTGATGAAAACCTTATATTTGAAATAACTGGGGACAAAGACAACATACAGTAAACTATAAGCATTTTCACATACATTAATTAATATAATGTTTTCCTTTTTTAAAATGCCTGCTCAGCCATAGAAAGGAAGTCCTACAAACTCATCAATAAAAAAAGCTGCTTAGTTTATGTAGCATTCTCTATATCAATCAAGACTAGCGTGCTTGTATGCCTGGCTTACACCTCTCAAGCTAGCTCATTACTAAGCTGCAACAGCTGTAGATTGCAGTAGCTGATCCTGAAAGTCCTAGAGAGGCTTTGTGATTCTAACAAGCATGCTATACATCCACATAATTAGGTTTCTAATGCTAAAAAGAATAAGAAACATGAGAGTATATTTCTTTCTTTTCCAAGAAATCCCATTCTGTTTTTGATACATCCACCATGCTATGAAACAAATTCCATTAGTTTGGGCTAAGTCTTCAGAAGTCATATTGCTGGTGGCAAAATAGCAACTGAACTCCAACCTCCCTCCATCAGTCCACTCTTCTTCCACTCCCCCTGCTCTCTTCTCTATCATAGGCTTTATATTGATAGCATAAGATATTCTTTCAAAGATCAGAGTGCTACATTAGTTTTAATCTACCTTTCAAAACTTATTACCACAGCAAAAGACAATATTTTAAAAAGGTTTCCACTAGATAATACCTATCATTGTTATTTATTTTCATCAAAAATAGCTAAGTACTTACCCCTCAAGGCAGCGGCTACAATTTTGTTTCAAATAGGCTCTTTGAGAACTTTCTAATACTTCAAGATGAAATCAAAACAAAACTGAAAATTAAATATATATACATATTAGCATTCTTCTATTTTGCTACATATAAAAAGAAAAATTATTTTAAAATTATTAAAGTGCTTACCTCTCAATGTCTTGTACCCTTATTTAGATCCTTAGTCCATGATGTATACTGTTTATCTGCTAAATATAAAGGCTACTCTGTGTGGAATGCATTTCTATACTACAGGAATTTGCTAATTAGATTCAAGTTGTGGTCAACGCAGAATTGTCTTTCTAGGACGTAAGGCTATAAATCAAATGAGATTAATTTAAAGAAATGTAAAGAAAATGCAATTTCCTTTATAATGCACATTTTTAAATTCCATTTTATCTAGATTAATTATTTCTAATAAAGTCCATGACTTAAAATCTGTGTCACCCACACACATCAAGAAAATAAAACAACTCTGTGTTAAGACTGGAAGGAACAAATTGGCATTGTTAAGGCTGGGGTAGTCAGGAATGATCAGAGAAGAGCTGAATATTGAAACAGGAAAAAAAAAAAAAAAAAGTTTTCACCTTTAGAAAGATATTTCTGGGTCTGGAAAGGCAGATAAATATGTTTTATTCTAGTGCCAGACAGCATCATGCATTATGCAATAAGGTCTTCTGCTAAAAGAGTAAACCCCTTATCCCAATCCAAAATAGAGCTGGGGAGAAAACTGTTTCCCATCTCACAAAACATCCTGAATTTGGCTTTAATTTTCCAGATTTCAACAATGGAAAACCCAATTTGCTTTGAACAAGAGAAAGAGTATGTAAGTGAGCTGTGTCATACCATCCTAAGTGCTGATGTTGAGGGTACTAGGCTTAGAAGATCTAAATTAAATTTCTTGGTTCACCCATATCCAAAAATGAATACCATAGGCCTGTTGTAGGGTACCCCGCTTGACCTTTCCTAACAGAGCAGTTCCACACAAGGGATTAAGCATTTGAGCACTGCTCGTTTCATCTCCTTGATGTGTTCCAGAACTATTGCACACGAAAGAATCACCCCTGCTCTAAGAAGCTATGTAGGTCATGTGAGGACCTAAGTTAAGTTCCTGGTCTGAATAAAAATGTAGCTGATTAAAAGCAGGGACTCACTGAAGTTTCCCAGATCCCAAACTGAAGTCTTAATGGCCATGCTTTTTGGCACTCTGAAGGATGCATCCTTCTGTCTCACAGATCAGAAATTTCAGTTGGCCCCAACATTAACATAAGATATGAGCTTATCTACCCACAGGATCATCTGCACAGCTCTTAAATTAACTGCCCTCCCAGATGGCCAAGGCTCCAGGAAATGAAACCTCAATTTTTCACCTCAAAGACCAGCTCTGGACATCAAAATCTTAAGTGGTGAAGATTTCAACAGGAATGGAATATCTCCATTGCTGTGACAAATTCCTATTATTTAGTGAGTTTTTTCCAATAAATTCCCAACTTGAAAAATATTTTTCTTTCAAGTAAAAAAAAAAAAAAAAAAAATTTCATTTTCTTCTCATAACCATAATTGCAATCTGATACCATGCTAGCATTTTATCACTAAAAATGATTTTGAAAAAAAATTGTAAAAAAAAAAAAAAACCCACAGCAAAGTTCTAGTAGAAGCAGAACAACTGGAGAGAAATTAGGAAAAAACAGTAGTATATATTCTGTATGTTCCTAGTGCACACTGGTTGTTACCTGCTTTACATGTATCATAAATTGCACTATGTGTCACCCAATCCTCCATCGTGTAGAGAGTTAAGTGTATTACAAATGAATACAACATAAAAAACTTTTTCAGTGAAAATGTAACTCAGGAAAAGTCCTATTTTTAAATATTCCACTCTTGAAAGCACTCTGCATTCACTTTCTAAGCTACTGAAACATGTGGTGAAGGTTTTCTATTTGCCATTGCCTTCTCAATGTGTGAACACTGTCTTGCATGTATTTTCTTTTAAAACTCAGCATTAAAGTTTTATTTGATTTTTGAAAGCTTCATCTTGCAGGTTAAGATTCGACAGCCCCTGCTAAAAATAAAAAAAAATCACTTGGCAGCTTATGTTATTTATATAACATAATGTATTTGTATATCTAAATCAAAGATACAAAAGTATTCTTATTTCCCAGCAGAGTATTGAAAAAAAAAGAAAAAAAAAAGTGTAAAAGCATTTTGGTATAGAAAGTACTATGAGCACACTTGATGAAATCTGGAGAGGTGAACACACATTGCCAATGTGCTGTACAAGTCCACAGCATAAAGTTGCACACACTTCAAAATCTAGCATACACAAATCACTCACCAAAATCAGATTCTTCACTCTCACAGACTGCATCAGAAACATCAACAAACACTCCTTTTCTCAGACACACTATTTCTCCACCTCCAACCACTTGAGGTGGCAGTCACATACATTACTGATTTGTTCCTGAGTCCTTTTCAGTCTTTGTAACTCGGGCGTATCGGTCACAATACTGAACCCTCTTCCTTTGCTTTCTTCAAAGTCTCTTTTGTATTTTACCTACAGAATAGAAAATACAGAAGAACATGGTTGTTTTTATTTTTCATAGAGTGCGCCCCTAGCAAGTGTATTTTTTTCTTACTGTAAATAAAGCACTCGTGAAAGTGCTTTCAGCCCTTAAAGGGAAAGCCTTCCCTCATCCAAGACCAGAGACAGCACAGCAACTGGGCAGAATTTCCCACTGCTGAGGCAATTGCCCCCTAAGATTCCAAGAAGGCTCACCTCCACACATACTGCAACTACAGAGATATCTCTCATTCTCAAAGCAGTAACTACAGAACATTGGATACCAACATAGTACCAAGCAAGCACTACTTTCATATACAAAAAAATAGCTATCACTAAATTTGTAGTCTTTTACTGTACAGTTTCACATTTCAGACTCTCTTTGTAACGAGTTTACCATCCTCTTCCCCAGTTGTAACATAAATCACATGTTTAAAAAAAAAAAAATCGCTGCATGAAAAGAGTATTTAGGAGATTGCAAAGTCAAGCATTCGTAAGTTAGGAAACAGTTGCCTGGATAAGCTCAATTTGTCCCTCTTGTACAAATACATTATGATATTGTCTTTAATCAGGTAATCATATATTATCCTTTGACAGGTCCCCTTCTTTATTCTGTCTATAGCAGAGATCATTCTATACACGGTCGTATCCTTTTTTGTACCAGCCCAATCAAATCCTACTATCAGGGTAGGGATATTACTTTCTTCAGGAGTTTTTCTACATCTTTCATCAGTCATTAACCTTCTAATCGCATCTTGGAAAGTAGGAATGACATTATCTGCACTTCATCGAGAGCAACAATAGTCTCAGGGTATCCAATTTCAGAATCCTAAAACTTGAAAAAGTTCAAGTTAGAGACCTAAGTTACGTGTATGAAGAAACAAGATAAAATATGAAAAATCTTGAAGAGCTGTTGAGTCACAAGGAAAAAACTGTAGCAAAAAATTGAAACACCTTTCTCACCACGGCTGAATTCAACTACTTTATCCATAACTATTTCCTTTGC
Organism: Tetrao urogallus; assembly: GCF_951394365.1. Lineage (NCBI taxonomy): Eukaryota > Metazoa > Chordata > Aves > Galliformes > Phasianidae > Tetrao > Tetrao urogallus. The sequence continues at coordinate 33,542,724 of NC_136820.1, forward strand.
TTCCTATGCCCTGTGCTTTATTTGCTACAGACAAATTTTGCAACACTTGGCAGAGCAGTTCCATGAATAGCAGTGTTCTCTATGTAACTGATACCCACAATACCTGTTGCTTATGCACCAACCCCTTTATCCAGGGTTGGCTTCATCTTATTTGACCAGCTAACATTTAAGGTTCTGATGGTGATATACACGGAAAAAATATTCTTAGATCACAAAAGTGAAGTTTCACAAGGTTATATAATACCTGTCCTGTCCATCCTAATTCTAGAAGTGCATTTTCGCAACCTTTGTATTTTCCCTAAATGCAGTTTTAATGCATATAAATTTAATTAGGAAAAATTCTAGCATGGCATTCTTGAGAGTCAAGTTTTTACAAAGGCCTATCACACACAAATCCATACAGCACTGCAGTAAATGATCACTGAAACACTGAAAAGGAACATTTTTCCTGTGTTCTACCTCCACAGCATGGGATTCCAACCTTTTGGCTGCATGAAAAGGAATTGTTGTGGACCATATATAAAATATATAGCACAGATGATGTGCCTAAGTAACAAAATGTTTTTTAGATATATTTCCATTAAAACATTTTTTTAAAAAGCAATAAGAACATAAAACATGACTGACATTTTGAGTTGAATATCTGCATGCATCCATTTGAAAATTCACAGGTAATGTAGTTACATGTTGACTGAAAACGCATTTGCAAATATACAAAAAGATTGATTTTTTCAGCAATCTTCAAACCTGTTCTCAAATTCCTTAATCAAAACACCAAGCACAGCTGCATATGTTTCACTGTTCATAGGACTGTGTCTAGCCAGTGTACCGACATGCACAAAATCATTTGCCGTAATGGGAGCCATCACGCCCTGCACCCTGCCTGTGTCCCGGTTGCAGCCTGGCAGTGCCGATGGCACACAGTGTTGGCTGTTGGCCATGGGGGTGCTCCCAGGGCTGGGCCAGGGACAAAAATGCAGTTTAATTGCTCTAAGCCAATTTTAAGTAGAAAGGAATATCCTGTATAGGAGCTGTAAATATTGCTATAATTAGTGATGTAAATAATTGGAACTGTTGAAATTCAGTTTTGAAATGGATGTCTGTAATCTCTGAAGACAGTATCATAAATCCAGCCATTTCCCACAAAGATGCATTTTAGCAACTCATCACCAAACTCCCAGCCTGTGATTTTATAATGCCTCCCTCATGACTCCAAATCTCAGCGCCGTCTCACAAATGCAGAGTACCTTCAGCAGTGAGTGCCCTGAAAAATTGATCCTTTGAGAAACTATGTGTGGCATAAACATTAGAAATAAAACAGTAATAAATCACCATGAATGAAAAGGTTTAAAGTGAAAATACTTCATCAGAAATAACTCTGCACAGACCCACGTTGAAAGGGCTAAGCGATCCAGCAGACCTTTAACAAATCTAACTTAAATCCATGACATCAGCAAGATATCTTTGAAAAGCCCAAAGATGGGACTGTATATAAGTCCATTTATGAAGTCGGCATGAAGCAGCCAAGGACACAGGGTTAGCCTTCTTGCTTTGCACATAAAATCTCATGTTGGTGAAAGTGCTGCTCCCTATTCTGCAGATATACTCAGTTTTTGGCAGCAAAGCCACCTATTAAAAAAAAAAAAAAAAAAAGATTATTTTTCCCTGGGAAATGTACATATAAATGTACACACGTAAATATAAATGAAGCCTCAAAGATTGTCCTAGTCTTGAAAGAAGGAAGAGCAAGACTGATTTAGATTAGGGTGGCTGGGACCCTTTTTTGGGGGACGGCTTCTCCATGCCATTTTGCTTGTGAAAGAGATAGGCTGCCCATTGGGCACAAGGACTGCCTTCCACCTCCCCTTGTGCACCTTGTTTTCCAGCTCCCTCCTCATCCTATGCCAAGCACCAATCCCACCATCACAGTCACTATCAGAGGCTTCTTAATGTAACTGTAGTCACCACTGCCCCACTCTTTGCTGCGGGCCTTATAAAAGCCCCTGTATCTGGCCCAGCACTCCCAGAACTACCAGATCTCTCATGATATCCAACCAGGCTTGGAATCAAGAGAACCTGGAGTGACAGTTGCCCATTTTTATGGGGGAAGGAAGAGACTAGGTTTGCAGAACTAGAGAGGCAGAGGAGAAGAACAAGTGAAGGATGAAGTATACCCATGGCCTTCAAGCAATGGCTGGCACTGTGACTGCTGCTGCAGAGCCCATGGAGGTGGATCCACCTGCAATGCAGCTGGCCTGTGTGGAAAACTATTATGCCAGGGCTCTCATCAATGCAGTCACAATGGTGCTGTCAAGGTCCACATGCCCATCTCCCTGTGCAGCCTTCAGGCTAGAATTAGCGGGGAGTCCATCCATTAACTTCTAGCAGGCTTACCTGCAGGATGGCTTCCAGTCCCATCCCCAGTTCTCACCGCTCTGGAAGAGGTGGCATCTCTTCTGCACAGATTCCCAAGGAAGTGGGCAAATGTGGACTTACTTTTCTTTTGAATGCTGCACCATGGCAAGAGGAGGCTCCCCTCAGAGACCTACTATGGACCTTGAGTTCTGGAGGCAGAGGAGTTGTCTCAGCCTGAGGATGAGAAGGGTACCCAGCTGGTGCTTAATGACAAAGTCAGATTCTCTACAGTGTGCACAAAGAACAGCAGCAGATCAATGAAAAATTTAGAAGGAGCTGTTCCTTTGGAGAAGACACAAAAACAGTGGACAGAGCTCATGAAACCAGAAACATGCAGATAACGAACATGAAACCAATAGAAAGCAGCGTGAGGCCCAGGTGAGTCCATCAGACAGAGAAAGGTGTATGGCCAAGGCACACCAGTTATCCAGAGAATTGCAAGTGGGCAAGATACACCAGTCCATCAGGGGACAGGAAGCCCACAGAGGTGAATCCACCATGAGATGATGAACTGATGGAAGTGGATCTACCTGCAGCAGACATGAACAGATAATGCCCCAGCATGCTTTGGCTTTCTGTCACAACATCAGGGCAACAGTACCAATTCGCTGTCTGCATCACAGCCTCTGCCCTCACCATTAACTTGGACACAACAAACGACATCCTGATAAGCCCTTCCCATTCTCCAGGCCTCATGAATTACAGAATCATAATCATAGAGTAATCATAGTCATTAAGGAAAAGACCACTAAGATCTTCTAGTCCAACCGTTGATCCATCCCCACCCTGACCACTAAACCATGTCCCTAAGTGCCACATCTACACATTTCTTGGAAACCTCAGCGACAGTGACTTCACCGCTTCCCTGGACAACCTATTCCAATGCCTTACCAATCTTTTTGTGAATAAATTTTTCCTAATATCCAACCTATCAACATGAATCTCCCCTATCACATCTTAAGGTCATTACTTCTTGTCCTGAGTGAAGAAATGATGCCTCTTTTTTATGGAGCCAAAAGGCAGGTTCATGTCGAGTGTCAGGAGAAGGCTCTTCACCAGAAAGTGGCTGGACATTGGAACAGGCTCCCCAGAGAAGCAGTCACATCACCTAGTATGACTGAGTTCAAGAAGCATTTGGACAACACTCTCATAAATAAGGTTTGGATTTTGAGTGAAGTCAGAAATTGATCATTTTTGTGGATCTCTTCCAACTCAGGATATTCTATGGTTCTGTGACTACTTTCTTGTGCTTTTTGGCACCTACCCTTAGTCCAGAATGATTTACAATAACAGAAGCACATATCTACTCTGAAACCACTTAACAAACAAAAAAGGCAGTGCAGGAATTCAGTATGGTGGATCCTCATGCTCTCACTATCACTAGAACTGTCAATAATGCAGATCTCAGGAACTCTTCAATCCATCTATACATCAAAAGATTATTCAGTCACTCCAAGAAAATATTAAATCCAAAAAAAAAAAAAAAAAAAAAAAAAAAAACCCACTAAGCAGTGTCAGAGTTGATATCCTTTACAGACATTTCTTCACACCCTTACACGGATCAGGTAGCTATAATCTGCTCCAAAACTACTGCATATCCCCAAGAATAACATCATCACACCTGAAGTAGGGCAAGGAAGTAGCCAAGACGTGGCGCAGGATGGAATGGAGGATGGGTCTCATACCCTGAGCTCTCCCTAAGAGGAACATTCACAGTCAACTGTCTCTACCATACCCCAGCTATTTATGCATTTATTTAGGTGTGTTGTGTTTGAGGCTTGCCCAGAGCCATCTGCTCCTTCTGTGCCCAGCGCACATAAGTACCTCCCAAAGGACACCATCTGCTGTGCACTGGTGTTTGCAGACATGCAGGAAATGCTCTTCAACTGTATAGGAGCTGGAGGCACATATTGACAAGGATACCTTCGTCTGGATGTGCTTCTTCCATACAGCACCTAAGTTTCTGATTTTACCTTGATTTATTATGCTTCTTACAAACTTAATGGCAAGACAGAGAAAAAAAATCAGACTTTAAGAACATGACTAGAAAATATTTACAGGTAAATCAAATGTAAAGAACGATTCCCAGTTGCCTCAATGAGACTTTTTTTTAGTTGACTAGTCTCTGTTCAGAAGGATCTGTAACATTATCTTGTCTGACAAAGCTAGGTTTCAGTGTTCTCACCTCCTGTCTTCTAACACTGTCCATAGTTCTGAATCCCATTCACCTCCAGCTAACATCAGGAGAATTTAAGTCCCCTCTAAGACCTCAAAATCTGGTATTCAGCCTGCCTGAGAACCGCCCCTTCTCATGGCAGTAAAACATTGGTATCTGGTTACAGCAATTGTCCGCTGCAATTCTAGCACCTGGAAAGCAGGAAGAGGGAATAGCCCACAGGGCAGGCCAAGCAGACTTTTAAATGAACTGGAAACTAAAGTCAGCGCAAAAAAAGCCACCAATGAGTGCTGCTGGAAGGAGGGATTGCAGAGTGAAAGGCTTCATCCATCTAGTCGTTTAGTTTTACTGTCCTTGGTCAGTGAAAAGAATCTGTGTTAAAAACAAGAAAAGCTGTAAGTAAAACAATTCGGCAATTGTTCCCAACATACACATGCACATTTTACAAATTTGCCTCTTAATACAATTAGAAAAGCAATTTTCTCTACTCACAGCTCTGAAACATTTGCTGTAATAGTTGAAACTTCCTGTGAGAAAAGGTTTATCAGTTGAAGTTGTATTAAATCTGAAACAGCTAGTACAACAACACTACAAAAAGCATTTGCAGTCATACAGAATGAAAGGTTCACGTGTCATCACTAGCATTAAATGCGTGTCTTTCTATGGACATCATTCAAAAACTGGGCAAGTCCTTCAGTGGTGTCCCATAGGGTATGCCTGAGCATGTCTCCAGCCACCTGTAAATCTCTTTACTGCACTTCCTTGAGGACCCTCACAGTTCACTAGGGAGACACATCTAACAAGTATCTTGGGCTCAATGTCGGAACATTTAAAACATTGGATGGGAGTAAATTAAAATGTATAAATAGTAACTTTGCAGATAACGGCTCTGTAATGTGGTCTCTTTATGCTTCAGGTAGTGAGACTGGCTCACAGTAAAAGCAAAGGCAGAGGAGTTCCAGACTCTGAGATGTGCAGGGACAGGAAATTGAAGGCAGTGAGAGATCAGCAATTCCAGAATGAGAAAAAGATTGAGCCCACAGTTTGGATATATTGTAACAGCATGTGAACAGTAGCTGGGATCCAAGACAAAATTACCACTGACAAGAGGGCAGTCTGGGACTGCTTCAGCAGACTTATATCCAAACAAGTCACCTATGTTCTACTCCATCAAGCTTTTTCACTGAAACAGCTTGGGTACTTCTACCTAAGAAAATATTTAAATACCACTAAATATGTTTCTGCAGCGACTTGCACCTTGTTTTCCTAATGGGCAAAGCAGAGGTCATATCCTTTCCTATTAAAATAGAGCATTAATATTCTCCAAGTCTGCAGACATAGAGAAAGCTGCATAAAGTGGCAGATCAAGCTGTTTTCCACCGACTTCCATAAGCAATTACCTTCCATTCAATTTGTGAAAGAAACCTTAAATCTAGCATTTTGGAAGCAGTAAATGAATTCTGTGCAGAACTACAGCTGCAGTTTCACTGCAGTGGGAGAGATGAGGCAGCAACCTTTATGAGAGATAAATATTGTCAGATCTTCCATCCACTCCCTATCACTCCATATATTCTGTGTTTGAACTAGTTTATCTCTAAGGAACAGAAGCCTGAGGAGGTAAAGAATTTCCTACAGTGTCCCAGTGGAGGTAGTTCTGCCTTTGCTGTATTTTATCACTGCACAAAAAATGAAAGATTGATATTTAAAATCTAAATGCAACTTGATAAATTGTGTCAAATTTTAATAATGTCCTCAAAAATGAAACTTCTAAACTTCTTCAAATCATGATCAGTTGGTAATTATAATAATCATCATCCAATTATCAGATGTAAAGGGAATAATAAAAAACATTTTTAATGCCACATATATAGATTTTTTTTAAAAAATCCTGGAATATGCTGTTAGTACCAGATTCAGAACTAAACTGCTGCTTTCCCCATCAGAAAACGGAACCTTCAAGAGAAGATGAGCTCCTCAGCAGTGTGCTCTGAAAGAAGTAAACAGCAAATTGCAAGCATGTGCAAGCCTGCTTTGCACGCCCTCCAGGGTGGACAGAAAATGCATAACTGCTGGCTTGGTAGGGCATCAGCACCAAGCCTGTAAGGTCCTGCTGAGAGGCAGGATATGTTAGCTTGGGCTCAGTGCCACGCTGAGCACGGTCACAAAGCCTTTAGCTGCCTCATAGTGCAAGCTTCTGCCCACTATGTACGAGAGAGATAACCTAAAAATGCACTTACTCAGAAAAGTCAGGCAGCCAGAACCATGACAATTCTGGGCATAATAATAATAATCCATCCCTCCGCATGTCCTCACCCTCAAAATGAAAGAAAGAAATAATACCATCTAATAAATCTTCCAAATAATAACAGGTTGTATTGATCCAAAGGCTGTAAAAAAAGTCATGCAAAGAATCAAGCCAAAACTGAGCTAAAAATATGCCATGGGAGGTAAATACTGACCCCAGAAGGGACATAAAGAAGGTTGACCACAGGAAATTGTAATGCACACCGAGTAGCCAAGGTGCAGTCATACATTACCAAAGGTATCCAAAAGAAACACACACTAACAGACAGCAGAAGCCACCATGTGATATGCAGGAAAAGAAAAAAAATCTGTAAAATTCTCAGGACCAGCTGCCAAAAAGACAGGGAATATTTGCTGCTGTAGCACAATCTCCGAATTGCTGAGGTTGGCAGGGCCCTCTGGGTCCACCTGTCCCAACCCCTGCTCCAGCAGGAACAACAACAGCTGGGTACCCAGGGCCCAAGGAGGAGAACCCACAGCTGCTATGGGCAGACCTGTACCAATGTTCCTGCACAGCACAGAAGTGCTTCCTGGCATTAGGATGAAATCTCCACTGCCTCTTGTTCTAGAAAAAAAAAGAGAGAAATTCATACAACTGCAGAGGACCAGAATGCAGCCCAGAACAAAGTGCAGAGGAAACAGAGCTGAAAAACCAAATTTGAGCAACACAGATGTATGGCACACAATAGGCATTACAGAAAATGATGAAATGTAGTGCAGTAACACCTCTTAGACTCACTTTAATAAACGCAGGGTCTCTCATGTTCATTGCTCAGAGTTAATGGATCATTTGCCTTAAGGAGCTCTTACAGAAGTCCCTTACAAATGCTTATTCTGTTCTTTCCTGTTTACGTCTTGGAAATTATATATCAAGTGGAAGTCTGAAGTGCAACCATAGTTGCAAAATCTATAGCCACTGTACTCACAGCATCCCTTTTGCTGTATTATGGACATCTCATGCAAGCGTTTCCTCTGTCTCTGTGTAACTGAGTGCAGAGAAGAGGAACAATATACCATTTCCATTTAACTGTAAGCAGAGCCTGAAATCCTCAGGATTTTTCTCTCCTCCAAGGTATCTTTCTGAAGATAAAACCCCAAGCTACTGAAGGCACACTAGTGCTTTAGAACAAAGTGTATTTCTAAAAATTAGAAGTAAAAAGCAAAACAATATGTGACTGCTTATAAAACCAGACTTCGGTTAATGTCTGCAGCTTGGCACCCACTAAGAAATTTTGGCTGAATTCAAGCTAGAACATAACATTAAACAGTTTTTTGAGGCTGTAAATTCTCAGTTTTGTTCTTCATTTTAAAGTGAAAAGAGGAAAAACATGAATGGAAAATTACACACTTAAGAAAGGTAGTTTCATACATAGTAAGACAAATAAGCCATCTCTGTTTAAATTTTCATCTATTTTCAGTTCTGAATGTCAGCTATTCTGAAGAAATTCCAGTTGCAGATGCAAAAAAATTTCTCTAGAATTAATACAGCCTCCTATAAATGCAAATCTAATATCTGCATCAGCAGAGTCTCAGATACAATGACAACAGTAAGCAGATCAGAACTGTGAGAAACATGGAAAAGTCATACAGAGTTCCAGAGCTACAGCCTCGTGAACTGAAATTAGAAAATGCCAAAAGCAACAAGCAAAATCACTCCTGCAACCTGATTATAATTGCCTTTTCTGCATTTGCTCTGAGACTGGAATCATCAGGAGGTTTCCAGCACCTTCAAATTGTCTTTCACAATCCCAATACATTCATTAACAATAAATAAATAGACAAACATACAAAGAGGTAAGATTGAAAAACAGACTAAAAATCATCTCTTTTTCTGTTTCCCCACAACATAAAGATACATCTAATTTCCTTTAAATCTTCACTGAGATCTTTTTCCTCTCTGCACATTTGCCATTTCCTGGCAAGTCTGATGAGATTACCTGGCTCACTGTGGAGAACTGTACAACTGACGCAGGCAATGTCCTGCACTCACAAGGAGGATAGAGGCTCATCACCTTGCCACCTCCCCATGCATCCCCATGAACCCCAAGAAGCCCACCACAGCCCTGCCACTGCTGACTGGCAAAGAAACACAGGTTGGCACAGGTTGCTGCAGCACACATATCAAAAAGTCATAGCCACATGCTCAAGGGAAGGCACCACAGTGAGAGCACAGTAACTTGAAGGCATTTTGAACAGAGCTGATATTAACAGCCAAATTAGGTCACTTCATTTGTCAGTTATCTAAGGGAAAACAAGCAATGAAAATACAACTAAACCTTTCTTCCCTCCCCTATCAAAAATATTTGATGCTCAAAGTCTCACTTTTACATTCTTAAAATGAGATCACACTATTAAATCATTCCCTATGCAAGGAGTTCGATTTTAAGATCTTCTCTAGGAACCTCAGCTAAAGCTCGTTATAGTTAATAGGAAAATTCCTAGTAATTTCAGTTTATCCCTTAATACTGTCACTAATCCAGTGAGCTCCTCAGATTGTGATAACTGATAGGAGCTCCTTGGACAAAAACCAGATACTTCCAATACAAACACTCCATGCAGTCTAATCCACAGCTCTGCTTTTGCAGTGAGCAGAGAGAAATGGGCATTTTCAGAGAACTCAGCCCATCCTAAGGAAGATATTTAAAACACCTTAGAAGCACTTTCTTCTTTTACAAAGATCAGCAGGCTACTTTGGTACTTCCACTGCAGGTATCTGGGCCACATGAAATGAATTCCACCCATAGCCCTGATACCGCCCCACTGCACTGCCTGCATCTCTCCTGTCTTGCTGTATTTTCATGGTCTGCTTCAGAGTAAATATGTGAGCAGTTTTCTAAGGCTTCAGAATTCTAAAGCTACATGTGGATGCTGCTATGCACAACTTATCACGGTGCACAATCAGTTTTCAGATGCAAAGACTATCAGCTGCAAACAGCATGGTATTTTTTTTAAATTGAGAGCTGAATCACCAGATTTTTCAAGCTGTGCCTGTAGAGCAATATGTAAAACCAAACTAAAATAGTGGTTATTTATGATGTGTAAAGGAACGAGAAGGGCAAGGTACCCTTTAAATGCATCCATTATTCATTCCTACTGAATACACATGACTTCTGCTTCAAACAGCGAGGGATATGTTGTGAGAGATGCCCTTCTAATAAAAACAAGACAGGAATGTTAGTACCAGAAGGTTCCCTGCAGGCTAAAAAGTGACAGTTGGCTGGGCTAGGATCAGAGCAAAAAGCGGGGTGAAACAGCAGGGCCTGCTTGCATAAAGAAAAAAAGCAGAAAGAAAAGGAAGGCTCCACAACATAAAGAAATGATTCCAGAAATGAAATCAAAACTTAAAATAAATTTAAAAAAAAAAAAAAAAAAAAAAAACACTGTGGAAAGAAGAAAACCTGTTTCAGAAAATAAAGACCAGGCATTTCAGAGGAGCAGACAGGGCTGCATGTAGCATTTCTTATCAGAGACGTCAGCTAACAACAGTGGGCAGGAGGGGAGGAGGGGAAGAGAAAAACAGTTACAAATAATCCTGTTTCAAGTACTGAAGGCCACAGGTATTTTTGTTTTACAGGGGGGTGTTTTCTTTGGATATTTTTTTTTTCTCCTTTACTGATAAAGGAAAACAAACTCATTGCCTCTTAGGAAAAGAGGACTGACATTCCACATACATCCTACCTTGATTGCTTTTAGGTTTTGAGAAGGTCTACATGGACGAGTAAAGTTTTCCTCTTGAGAGCACTGATGAATATAACATTGTCATTGCTTTCAATGTTTGTTTTTATTTCTCACCTCTAGTAAGCAAGAGCTTATCCCTTCCTATCCCTTTCAAGGCAACTTTTATCTTATTTTTTTTCTTGGTGGGAGACAGTAGTGACAGGGAGGGATGGTCTAACATTGAGGAAATAGAAAGACTAACATGTGATGTTAAAAATCCTGAAGTATACTATTTTTCTTAGATATGCAATGGTTTGCATATTTTTTCAGGTATTTGCTTATCTGAAAGAGAGAGGGCTCAGCCCGCATTCAACCAGCATACTATTCCACTTTTTAATATCTCAGGGAATATCATATCCTATGGGCAAGATGCAACAGAGATTTCAGTCTCTCCTGTTCCTTTCCCATATCCAGGGAGGTATATGACAAAAAAAAAAAAAGGCAAATACTACTTCTAAGAGCAATGCAAGCAGATGTACAAATCAAACTGACTGAAAAAAGACCCATCCAAGTGGTCTGATAGTCCAAACACACGCTCCCTGCCTCCCAGGACAACAGAGACATGGAAAATAAACAGCGAGAGGCAAATCCTCATCTGCAGCCCCAATTGTGGACACCAAGTCCACAAGTCAAAACATTGTCTGACTGCTGTTGCTTTACTTGAATCTTTGCTTCATATGTAATATTCCAGTGAATGTTTATTACTTGCAAAGACTTCCTTCCAAAGCCTACAAACTCTCATCTGCTAGAATAATAGAAAAAGGCACAACTATTAGCAGCTGCGTCATGTGCTTTCCAGCATACTTACAGAGATTGGATACAACCTTCCCCAATTCAAAGTTGCCCTTTTCCTTGATATTTTTTAGTATTTTCCACTGTAGGAGAACGTTACCTACATTAGTAAGTTTGATCCATTGGTATCTTGCCAACTTCAATGCATATTTGCATATTTTGAGGAATGTTAAATATTGTAAAATTAGTACTAATATAGTACAGAAAAGAAATGTGAAAAGAAACACTCTCTTTACAATGGAAAAGCTCCAAAAAGCAACATCTTTATCATTCCACACAACTACCTCTGTAAAACACATTGGAATCATTATGCCTTTGTTGGTCAAAGAGAAACACAGGCAGGCTCTTTACAGGTGTTATTTACACTGATACATTGCTCTTAGATTATTTAACGATTGCAGAGCTTAAACGCACATTTTAAGTTCCACCTCTTGGAAAAATAAGGAGTATTTCAAGAATCATGCCCAAAATGATGGGAAGTTTGAAGGGATGCCATATTGATGCCTTTCCCCTGGAAAGTCCCCAAGAGCTGAAGCAGTCTGTGGGCACTGCAATGGGTCTGCGCTCAGTTTACTGCAACCAGCAGGAATGTGGACCTCAAGAAATCCAGCTGCAGCTGGGGTGTCTGAAGGGGACCTTTCTGCACAATATCTTGCAGTTACCTAGGGAGATCTTGTCAACAGCAAGGCAATTGCGGAAGGAGAACAAAAGTGAAGCACAAGACTTGCCAAATGAGGATGACTGCCTCTTCTGACACTTGTAGAACATACTGGAAACAGGAACATCATGTTATACCTTATATGACGGCAAGCAAAGGAATAAAGGCCCAGCACAAGGCAGAAGGCTCTGAGAAGAAAGTACAGCACTGCTGTAAAAACACTGTCAGATAACATAGCAAGAAAGAATTGCACAAAATCACAGTCAGAGAAGAGCAATAAAGCTCATTAAAGGACTACAAAACAAGACTTATGCTGAGAGCCTGGGATTGTTTAGTGGGGCAAAGAGGAGGCTGAAGGGAGACTTCATCACCCTCTAGAACTTCCTGGAAGGAAGTTGCAGAGAGGAGGGTGTTGGCTTCTTCTCCCAGGTAACAAGTGATAAGACATGAGGAAATGTCCATCTCTGAGCTCAGTTTGTGGTTCTAGGAGGTGTTGTAGCACAATTTTGCTAGTATTCAGTATGGGGGGTTATCTGTCTTCCTTCTGTAACATCTGGCACAATAAAGTCCCCATAGTCCTGTGAAAAACGGTGACCTAAGAATGCACATTCTCACAGGGTTTGGTTGGACTTCATGATCTTAAGGTCTTTTGCAATCTGAATGATTCTATAAAATGAACAGATACAGATGAATCACATCCACAGCATCAGAGACAGCTATTATACTAATCAGCATCGTATTTATAACACATTTATTTCCTCGTCTCTTACACTATTCTCCTGTCTCCTGCAGATAGACTATAAGCTCTTTTCAGGTGCATCCTGTTTTCTGGACTGAATTCACACAGCTCCCAGCAGAGCAGCAGCCAGAACAAGAGCCAGTAGTATTGCAGCCTCAGTACCACTGAGAGCTGATAAATTTGCAGTTGTTCTCTCTGCTGGAATTCAATCAGGGTGCTAAGACTAAAACCTGTGCTCTCAAATCCTCAGCCATTCAGTGTTCCTTTCATCATGACTCAAGGTACTTGGGGTCCACAGATCAGCAGGGTGCAGGAAATGGGATAGAAAGGCAGAGGAAGAGGCAGAGAGGAACTGGCAGCAGTGAGGTGAGGAGCTGATCCCCTCCCCGGCCCCGACCCTGTGTCAGTATGGTGTGTGAGTGTTGCTTGTCTCAGATACATCAATACTGACACAGGCACTGCCTATACCAGACTTTGGAAATGTGTGAGAACTACACATTTGAACAGCTCGTCTGTCACTGTACACATGGTGCGGCTCAGATCAGCATACGGCACTGGCATGGAGATAGGAGCAGATACTCAGTTTGTACTGGCAAAAACATATTTTTGGTTAGCTTAGTCTAACTCTTGCTGCTCAGAGCAAAGTGTACGCTGTGCATGCCCTGTTGTACCATCACGTCTGTGATTATGTCAGTTCCAGCTCACACTGTCATACCTCTGACAACAGTTTCAGTTCTGATTTGGCCCTCAAATCAACAAGGCATCCAATGGAGAGCTGTAGATTGCTGCCTCCAAAATGCACTATTCTCCAAGGTGCTTGGCTTTGTGTTTGTTTGCTGCATAGCACAAATAGCCCCAGAGATGCAGATAACCCTTTACAAGATCAAGGCAGGTTGGCCCTGGTGATTCTGCTGGAAAGGAACCTTCCTCACCCCACTCCCGCAGGGCAGCAGGATTCAAAGGGCAGTGGAGGCAGCAGTGGGTCAAGGCCAGGCCCCGGAAATGAAATGACGTAAGAAGGAGAGCAGGAAGAACAGAAGAGAAGGGGCTTAGAGGATTCAGGACTGGGTCATCTACAGATCGTGGACCAGTCTCAGTAGTTTTCTCAAGAAAAATGGAGGGCGAAATATATTTGGCATTGTAAAATACCAGGTGGCTTCACTGTTTGGCAACCATCTGGTCTCAGTTTTCTCTTTGTTAATAGCACCAGCATCAAATGAGACAGAAATAGGAAATGTTAACTATTAAAATATACACAAGTAGACAAATAAAAGCTACCATAAAGCAAAGGGAACCCAGGAAATACACTGTAATGACAAATGTGCAGCAACTTACAAAACAGCATTGTTTTTTTATAGCATGGCCATCCTGAAATATAACAAGTTAAGTTCACTCAATGATTGTACAATTACACATTAATTATGATATTTTTGCTAATGATTTATCATTGTCCTCTCTCTCAGGTCCTGGACAAACCACTTACACACAGACACACACCATACAGTAACAAAACTGCAGAAACAGCCAGAAATGTTCAGATTCCAAACAAGCTAATTCAAGCCAGAAGAAAAAGACTAGAAGAAGGAGGGAGACAGCAGTGGGGCCAGAGCTGTAGGTGAGTACAAAGGACCAAACCAAAGACCGTCATTTATTGATCTGACATCTAAAATTAAATTAAAAAGAAACCATATTTGTATTTCACATGGAATTTTTTGTCAAAGATAGCGATAACTGCACGAACTACTTAAGTGCTCTCTGAAGTCTCATTGCTTCAAGATGGTTTTTATAGTCCCAAACTGAAATCAGTTATTACTTTAAAATATGGAACGCATGCAAGGCTAATTTTTCAGATTGGAGAGAGGAAAGAATCTGCAGCTTTATTCATCTGCATGAAAAAACTCTTGTTTGCACATATGCAGTAGGCTATTATGTGACACACCACTTTTGCACATTACTAATCTACACCCACAACAGATTTAATTACAATTTTGCAGGCAGAGTTTAAAGACCTTGTCGCAAAGTGTTGATTTTTACATTAGAAATGAAATAAACCACCAAGTAGAAACAGAAAAATAACAACTCCAGAAAGAAAATCCAACTTGAAAATTGAGGCAGAGTAGCTGCTCAGAAACTAGGGACCCTTATGGCCTCTGCCACTTGATTTCATGGTCTTATTCCAGCTGTCAGAAAAAAACAACTATGTTCCATAAATGCCAACATGTATAAAGTAATCATTGCCATAAAGGAATAGCACCCATTTATCACGTTATACGTACTGAAACTTGTCATCACAATCATATTGTGTGCTAAAGAGACTAAACACAGCTCTGGTGTAAGATAATTCTTGACCGGTAACAGACTTCTTTTTTTTAACTTCTTTTCACCAGTACTGTGTCTGAGGAACTTTGCTCCTTCCCACCTGCCTGCTAAGTTTCTGACAAATACTGTATCCTACGAAATTACTAATTACTGGTAGGTGCCAACTAAGACTGCTATTTGTCTTAGTCGTCCTATAAGAGGAATCCTGGTGAACAGAGACAGAACGCACCAGGCACACACAGTAAGTATGGAGAGAGCACTCCTGAGAAACATTAGGAACCCCCCAAAATACAATAGTGCTGCCACAGGGCCATGTGCCTGTGGCATTTGAGGGGTATTCAGTTCAAGCCTGGCATCGAGGGCTCTGCGTTGGCATCTTTTACTGAATGCACAATGCAGTGCTTGTTGGAAGACAATATTCAACGTTTTCTCTGATACCATGGAAAAAAAGTAACAAATGGATTTCACTAGCTAACAGGAGACCAATGATCCTTGGCCCCCATCACTCTCCTGAGTCACAGAATCACAGAATCACAGAATTGTAGGGGTTGGAAGGGACCTCTAGAGATCATTGAGTCCAACCCCCTGCCCAAGCAGTTCCTACAGCAGGTCACACAGGCAGGCGTCCAGGCAAGACTTAGAAATACATGATTAAGCAATGAGGTAGAGAGTTGAGAATGACATAAGAAAACATCCTCTGTGCAGACTCTAAACTTTAACAGACTAAACTTCCATAATTCCATAATTTCCATATCTGTTACTCTTTAACAGTCAATATAAAAAAAATCCAGTTACACAAAAGAAAAAATAGGCACATACCTGAGGTGACTGTTGGCAAATACTTGACAATTTAGAATTAAAAGGCCATATCTAAATTGTATTTTGGCAAGGATAAAAAATCATCTGAGGAAAACGGAAATAATCAATACACATCAAAGGCAGATTGTTTGCTAAAACTCTTTATCATGCACATGCAATCTCCTAGAATTTCTTGATTATGCTCTCTTTGATGTGAAAACTGTTAAGAGTGCGTATGAAATTCACGACTATGCAATATTTTTAGACTGGGGGCAAGTCATTCTCCATAAGCTACTCAAGTCTACAATTATTTTAAATGGTAAGAGTAGTATATGAAAAAATACTGGAGTTATTACGAACCTATTTGTTATCGAGATGCTGAGTGTTGATACTGTGTTTTGGCTTGGGACATCTGTACTGAACCATCTGAAATTGTTTCTTTTTTGAGTTTCAGTGAGTACTTATATCACAGTTCACCATAACCATCCACAATATGGCCTCTTTAAGAGTAAAATGTCTAAGTTCAATTTTTCTTAGACTGATCTATAAATCAACAAAAAGCTTGCAATTTTGACTGGGAAGTAAGGAAATCAGTGCAGCAAATACAGTAGCTTTTCCTAATTTTTGTTATTAAATGTGACATATAGTAGTGAATGTCCACATAAACCATTGCAGATGTTATGAACTAGACTGAATAACCAGCTTGGTAACGCAACACTTTTGTGCAACATTTCCCACATGTAAGCCTTAAATTCCTTGAAGGAATTTCTAAATTCAAGAAAACTGTCCCAGCTGGTGGAAGGAAAGCCCAAACAGATAATGTTCTGTTTTTATTTTAAATGAGTAGGTAACAATTATAACTTGTACCTCAGAGATCTGCACATCCTTCTCTACTACTTAAACTCAGACATTGACCAGCGACACATTGCAGTTTGACCTCAGCCACTTACTGCTCTGGAAAGAATGCTTGGAAAAAAGGTCAGTCAAATTCAAACTGAGTTTAAACTACAGCCTGAAATGTCCTGTACACTTCATACCATATCTTCCTTCTTCAAATATCAAAAAAGTTTGAGCAGAAACAAGAGAAACATCTTCTTTCCCACAAACCTTTTCATCATTTCTTCAGCTTACACTATAATTCTGTGATTCCAGTAATTACATAACTCACAGCCAAGAAAGATTCAGTAAGCAAAACAGGACACGATTGCTTCTCTTCAACATAAATGCAACTACCAAGCGTGGTATATATTAAGTACACCAATGGGTTATGGAGCCCTTAAAGTTAGCACTGATTTAATTGAGAATTCCATAACTAAATCCACATAAATCTGGAGTTTTAGATCAGCCTATTCATTTTTCCATAGCACAAAGGAAATGCCAGGTGCAAATCTATCTGATTCAGCTATAATTTCCGCCAGGAATTTTCAAGGCAGTGTGCACAACTACAGATGCTCGACCACATTTTGAATGGATGCAGCGTATGATTCTCACATGCATGTGTTGCTCTGCCATCAATACTGCACTGATGGTGCCACAGTCCCAACTGTGGCACCCAAAACTGTCCCACACCTTCTGCTTACAGGCCAGTGCTGCCAGATGTGCTGTCTCCATCCATCCTGGGATATAAGGGGTCTGTAGATGAGGCTGAGGAAGACTTCTGAGCCCCTGTTCAGCCATCACTCACATATTCAGCTTACCCTCATCACGGAGAGAGCAGAACACAAGAGCAAGCTTTGTTCAGGAATACCTTTTTGCAACACATTCTGAAATATCTTCTATTAATTCTTCTTTCTTCACTGAAAATTATGCAGACATACCATAAAGCCCACAATTCACTTAAGAATCATACAATTACTTGTGATTAATTTGCACATTCATAAATCCTAAATGTACAGGTTAGAAATGCACATGTAATGCTCACGCTGCAGAGAGCACTGATTATAGCATTAATTATGACTATAGAAATATTCACCACCTAAAAACCAATGTTGTATCACTGCATAAAAAAACAGAAACTCTATTAGCCATATTTAACATAAATTAGACCATAGAAGCCTGAGGAAATGAGTGGAAAACGCAAGGTGGATTTACTCCCATTTCATCTACTTTTACAGTTCCTATCACATTAGCATGCAAGCGTTACAGAATAATTAGAAAGGGAATCAAATGTTCTAAAAAGGTCTGCTAGCCATAATCCTTCAAAGCACCTTTTTTGGGAAGGTTAAATGTTTAAACTTCTTTCTTCTTAACCTCCTCTTTCTCTGGCTCTCCTTAACTTTCTCCTCTCTTTTTTATCCCCACACAGCCCTCAGTGGAGATGGAGCCCTTTTCTTTACTCTCATAATCAATCCTTCCTGAGTTGGATTCCACTGCATTCTGACATAACAATCAATTACTTCCCACAAACAAGAGTTTCCAGAAAAAAAGGGTCCAACATGAGACTTTTCTCATTCATTTTACTAAAAGAAAGAGAAAGAAAAAGCAAACTTGAATTTTTGAACAAAATTTTAGGAAAGAAATAGCTATGAGTTTTACTGCTAACTGAACGTACCATTCGTGTGTGCACAGAATTCTTTGTAGAAGAGATGAAGTTAAGAGAAGTTAAGAGACAGAAAAGCATGTTAAGGGGGAAAATATGAAAAATGGTACAGATTATTAATAGAGGACTGTAGGAACAAAAGGAAATTAACTGAAAAAATGAACAGAATGGCAAGACAGAAAAAATTAATAGGAAATAAATAACAGATGGACTGCATTCAAGATCTTCACGAATATCAGCCTCATTTATGAATACCTTCTTCTTTGTCTAATTCACATTTTGGGCTTCCATTCGGTGAACTGACTTTTTTAAAATATAGTGTTTTAAAGAAAAAAGAAAGATCCAAAAACTGTGGATTCTCCTATTCCTATGAAAACGAAAGTGCTAACCTGTAGTTTCCTGGCAAAAACAGCAACAGAATAAAACCGAAGTCAGGCAAGCATGTTTATAATGCTCAACTGGATGACAGCATTGCTGGTTTCACCCTTCTTCCTACTTTAAGGAAAAAGCATCAATGTGTTATTTCATAGCCGTAAGACATTTTTGCACATTTATTTTGTTATATCCTGAAACACAGGAGGTCAGTGCTGCACTAGCTTAGGGATTTTCTAACATCAGCTGCCACAGAATCAAAAGTTTTCTTATTTTCAAGGATATGGCTTCATGTATTTCCCAGAAGGGAAGAGGGCAGCAGTTAACCCTCTTTCTTGTTCTTCATTTTCTATTTTATGACTAATAACAGTCTATAAATAAATAAATAAATAGTTGCTACAGTCTGAACTTTTGTTTTTTCCCTTTTTTCCTCTTTAAAACCCCATATCTGTAAGCCTTACACTTTGAGGGTCACTGTCCTGCATCCACATTATTCACGTGCTCAAAACTATTCTGCTTTTAATGAAGGACAGATTCTGATCTATTGCCCTGCTTCATTTTATATTTTAAAAATGACAAGATAAATGTTTGTGGCACATATTATTTTTTCACATGTGATTGTACTCTATTCATTTTGCCATAATTTCTGCTTTTAGTTTCT
Source organism: Tetrao urogallus (assembly GCF_951394365.1). Classification (NCBI taxonomy): domain Eukaryota; kingdom Metazoa; phylum Chordata; class Aves; order Galliformes; family Phasianidae; genus Tetrao; species Tetrao urogallus. Next base: position 33,562,214 of record NC_136820.1, read on the forward strand.
CCTTTTAACCCACAAAAAGCCACTCTACTACAATAAATGCTCATCATATTTAGAGCAGATCAACAAGGGAGAATTTTTTTACATGACACTCTCAATGAACTTCAGTGAGCCACCTCCTCACACTCCTGATAGGTGTGATGCACTCACCATTTGTGCACCTTGAACAGTGCTACCATGAAATGCAACACAGAACTTGGCATTTATCTATCAAAATCAGGATTCTAAGGTTACCACCCAATTACAATGATTTCTTTTAAAAAATTCAAAAATAAACCTTTCTAAAGCATAATTTGAGCAATGTTCCTTAAAACTAAAAATAAACAACTCCAAAAATTTTACAAAAATGGTAACAGAAAAAAAATACACCTGCAATGTAAGTCCTAGGAGAGTTTGTATCCTATTTTAGCTTAGACTGTTTTATAAGGTAGAAATACAGAAAGAAAATATAAATTTTTTCTGCTATTTAAACAAAATTTCAATGTTTCAAATTGAAATGGAACTGTCCCTGAGGAATATCTACAATGGCTGTATGGGGTCTGGCTAGGGTGCACTCAAATCTTTATAGCAGCTCACACAGTGCTAGGTTTTAGATTTTCAGCCCAAATAATGCTCCCCTCAGTGAATAGTTTGCAGGACGCTCAATAGCTTGGGAGGGGACACAGCCACATAGATAAGCCAAATGAACCAAAGAGGAATTCCATGCCATAAGACATCATGCTCAGAAATAAAACAGAAAAGAGGGGTGTTTAGGTAGGTTAGATATCTTTTGCTCAGGAACTGGCTGAGTATCATCCATCCAATGGTGAGTGACTGCATTTGTATCATTTGTTTGTTTTTCTTCCATTTCTTCTTTGCTCATTAAGCTATTTTTTAATCTCAAGAATGTGTTTTCTTGTCCTTTTCTCTTCCAACATCCCATAAGAAATGAGGGGGACCAATGTGAGTAACTGTGTGCTACTTTGTTGCCTACCAGAGTCAGCCCACAACACTGGCCTTCTGCTGACTATCCCATAAGTAGTAGTCCAGCTACACTGCAGTACTCAGTAGTGAGCTCAATTTTTGCAGGGTAGTTTTTGGGATTGCTCTATGCAATTCCTGTTAGCCACATTATTATACAACACACAAAAGAAAATTACATACAATGTCATATTAAAATAATTAAGCTTATATTTTAGGCTGCTATTGTAACAAGAAGTCCTCCATATAGCACATCAGCATACTGTGGGCTATACAATCTGATTCATATTGGTAACCCCAGAATAGAGTACTCTACCATAGGGCTATAACTGAATTTGTGCCCGAAGCTGCACAGCCGGAATATTTGCATACAGAGAGAACATATTAGATCCCACAGAACTTTTCATACATTATTTTCACTTTCTATAGTTCAGAAGTGTGATCAAATTTAATATATTTGTTCTAGCTCTTCAGTCAAAGCAATTTTTTCTTGCTAAATAACCAGTGCTTATTATCAATCTTCCTTATCCTGAAGTGACATATGGGCTTCGCTTTTCTCAAATTGGGGAAAAGGCCACATTCAAGAGAATTCCATACATTCATAATTCATAGAATTCCATAATTCAGTAGAACTTCTCTATCATAATATAAGGGGGAAGGGCTTTAAACTAAAACAGGAGATTTAATTTACACGTTAGGGGGAAATTCTTTATTCAAAGGGCAGTGCGGCTCTGGCACAGCTGCCCAGGGAAGTTGTGGGTGTCCCGACCCTAGAGGGGCTCAAGGCCAGGTTGGATGGGGCCCTGGGCAGCCTGAGCTGGTGGGGGCAGCCCTGCCCACAGCAGAGAATTGGAATTGGGTGTGCTTTAAGATCTCTTCCAACTCAAGCCATTCTCTGATTGTATAACATATAAATATATATATATATATACATGAATTTGGTATTCGTTTTATTCTATAGAAAGATGGTTGGGAGAATAGCAGAGAGCAGAAGTTATTAAAGAGGGTATTCATTTAAAGGCTTCACCTACCCTAAGCATAATACCTGACTGGAGGGGAGAGAAATGGGGGGAACTAGCAATTTGTGTAGCAGTTATATTAGTACTGGTTTTTACTTCAAATTAACCAAATTCAGAAGCCAACTTGTACAAAAACTATGGAACAAGATCATTAAAACAGAGTTCTTAATGGAACTGATCTGAATTTTTTGAGTTTTGAATGACAACCTTAGGGCTGAATATACTGTTCAAAAAGCTATTACATGACTTAGAAGACTAAGTCTTATGAAGCAACTTAGTCATTTGAGTCCCTAGGACTGATTTAAATATTTAGGTGTCCTACTTGTAATGAAAATAAATGGGGTCTAGGCACTTGGGGGAACTAACTCTTTGATTCAGAATTCAGAATATAAAGGAGTAAGGATAAAAGAAAACCTGAAACTTATGTTTCATTCCTCACAACTTTAAGCTTCCCAAACATCATTTTTATTTCAGTAGATCTTCCTCCAGCAAAAATTACATCTTGCAGAATACAAGCAAAGAAAACAGTCTTCGCTAGCTTCCTACTTTCCCTTTTTTACATTATATACAATGAATACATTACAGCATTTGGATCCTACAACTTGCAGGCAGTTTCCAACAAACTTTTCAGTGTCACAACAGAAAAGTAAAAGGTAGGCTAAAGTGAAAAGTAGGTTATCTTAGTCTCGCCATTGGATCACAGATAGCATATTTGGCAGCTCTGCAAAAAGCAATCCACCATTCTAACTGCAACCTGTGCTCTGGAATGTTCCAGGCATCCAGGCTTTCACTAGTTTGTGTTACTGTGACTTGGGAGATACCAGTAAAAGAAATTCAGCTGCCGCCTTACAATGACAGAGGCCTTGAAAAGATGCACAACTATGAAAGGATCACTCTGAAGCTGAAGTAGCAAAAGAATTATGCCTTTGGAGATAAATTTAACTAATTTAAGTCAAAAAATTTTGAATTGTTTCTCATGTAGACTCAAGCTGAGCATTAAAAGATTGCCATAATTTGATGTTCAGATGAGTGAGAGAGAAAAGACACATCTCCAACACATTAAAATAGTCTTTTGATTCTCAATGATTAGGTTTGTAAGTAATCTCTTACAAACTTCCGGTGTCAGGAACTATTTAGTACTTGGATCTGGACAGTGATTGTGCTTAGAGCAATGGATAGAGAATATAAAGAATACAGGCAAGGCAGCCTTCTTTCTAGGGGCTACACTCAAACAATACTAACGGAGGCAGAACACTAACTGAAGTCTGTGAAACATGGTGTTAGTTCTGGTGCTATAAATGCAACTGGAGGGAGAAGTCTTCTAAAAGGAAAATCAGAGCTGGGCTAGTAATGCATCCCCACAAGGGGATTGTAAGCAAAACCACGTACTTTCATGGAAGAAAAAGTAATAGTTCTGAAAATATAGCAGTTACCAAGCAGGGGCTTGATCATTCAGTTGCACTAGATTTTCAGAGGGGTTGGGATTTTTGGGGGGGGTTTCTCTACTAGATAATAAGGTGATGGTACTCAAGAAGCATTATGTGACTTTAAACCTCAGTAGAAAAAATATTCACTATAGGATGGTCATCTCAACACAGTAAACCAAGAGTAAATATCAGCATAAGAAAGATACTGCTCTCAGTTTACAACATATTAACTTTCCCTGCACGTGCAGAGATGTTATTGGTAGTGAAACAATGATGTGGCATTATTGTATCAGGCTCAGCATATGTTACTTTACCTATAGTTTGTAAAGAGTGCTTGTTTTCATTTGCACTAATCAATGATATTCAGTAAGTAGCAATAGACTGTTCTCAATATTAATGCAAATTAGAGAGGTTCCACTTAATTTTCTTTAATTGCTGGACTGTAAAAGATGATCATTTACATTGAGAGATAATTAGCTAAGTGGATATTAACTGTTTTGTGCATTTTTTTGTTTGGCTGGTTGGGGTTTTTTTTTGGTTTTTTTTGCATGAGAATCTCCAGTCATTCAACCAGACAATGACTCAGACATTTGCTTTTGAAATAGATGTTTCCAATGAACCCCATTAGCTCCCCAAAGCTTCACAGTAACAGCTGGAAATCAGTGTAGGCAATGCTCAAAGAAAAATGGGTTTGAACAGGAGCAGATATTCCCTCCTGAACCAGAGTGCCTCATGCTAATTGAGAACAACTTCACTGGGCTGACAGAGCCTGTAGTTCCAACATGATAAAAATGATGTTTACTGTCCCCAGGGGGACTGAATAGAAGTCTGCCTTCATGCATAGGAAACGTATTAGCAATTGCATCAGTTGTGAAAAAACAGCTGCTTGACCATCCCCCACACAGACAAAAATACTGGACAGAGGCTGTTAGTTTGGAAAAAGGAGCTACAGCAATACAGTCACATATAAAATATTCACAAGTGACCAGCACTGGACTGAGTGGTACATGAACAGGCAATGCTATGGTAACAGAAATCAGATTTAATTCAAAGGAGGAAGTAGGGCAATAACCCCTATTTTTTCAACAGCACGCATTCCTAAGATGATTGAAACATATACAGAGCAAACACCCTTAAGAAATAATACGCTACAGCAATTTATTTCCAAATCAGGATCGAGACAGTTGTTAATATTTGTTTCATTTCTGCTGCCAAGATGACATACTTCAAAGAAGAAAATTGTGATAAGTAAAGGAAGATAGAATGGATATAAAGAAATTTAAGTCACATGTGTCTTTCTAATCTCTCTTTCAAATGAAATATCAAACAGGAAATACACTTTTCCAATCTTTTGTTCCAAGGGGAAAACTCTACTTTTTCCCCTGGACAGACAACATCTAACATCTCCACGCTGCTTTCGTAGCTCATTACCAAGGTAGAAACAACAGCCAGCCATTCAGCCATTTGCATACAGAACATGAATCAGACTGGCAAGCACAATGAACCTCAGGCATCTATTCAGTAAAGAAACAAGAGTTTGCAGATGAATAATTTACTGCTGTCATTCTGAAGATTACAGAAAGGAAATGATCTATTTATTTGTAAAGTAACATTATTGATAAATGTGAAGTTTAATCCTGTTAACTTTATTATTTTTAAGTAGTATTCCACTGTAAAACTATGCAGCTTTTCTTTTTTTTTTCCTTGCAGAACTATTATTTACCATTTAGCCTTTTACCAATAGCCTTTAACTGACACAACAAGCTTCTTTTGTTCTGTATTTCTGAGAGACTTCAGTTACCTCAGCAGACAACTGGAAACAAATTCTCAAGTAAAACAAATATCCAGCAATATGAAGAAGTTTCTGACTGATATTTTGATTTTGGCTACCTAACTATGATTTCACGTGAAGATGATTTCATTTGCAGATCATTTATTTACAGACCCAATGTCTGCATTTTTTAATTCAGTATCCTAGAGATATCCAAGACACTTAAGTAGAGATATTTTGAAACACAAGCTACTCAGCTGAATAAAATCACTTAGCTGAGGATCCATGCTTTGGAACAACCACACTACCGTCAATTCCCAAGCATCTAGCAATGACTGTACCAAGCAGAGAAGTTTATGCTGTAAATTTACTCCATCAGCTAGCTGCAGCAAAACAGTACTTTGCTTTGATGTTAGTGAAACATCAAGTTGTAATTCCCATAATCAGCAACATACCCAAAATTTTGAAGCAGAGGAAAATGAATGAAAAATTAAAACATTTTTTCAGCACTTGTTAGAAACAAAAGTATTGCTGAAGGACTGCTATCAAGCAAAAAAAAAAAAAAAAAAAAAAAAAAAAAAAAAAAAAAAAAAATTTATATTATAATTATTAGAGGGAGAGAAAACTAACTTTCATTTAGTATGCTTGAGTGAGTCCTGTAAGTCCTATTTGCCAGACTGTTATTTCTCCTGGTGCTATCACTGTCTCAAAATTAAATTTTCCATAACAAAGCATATGGATGATCTTAAAATAAATGAATATATGTATTAAAGTAGTTTAATGTCCACACTGAAAACACTGCAGTTCTCACTGAAAGCAAAAGTCTTCCAATACCCAAAATAAGAGCTTCAACTAAATTGGAAGACAAAGCAAATCAATGAGACAAGGTCAGTTTGCACAGGTTAAGGGCCTAGTTTGGTGTGTTTATAGAGGAATTCTCAGTGTTCTCGATTTGAGGTTTGTTCAGGGAAAAAGAATTTAACTGTCACTTTTTTCTCCATTTCTATTGGATATGAGAAGGGAGAGAAGAGAAGCTGCCTGGAAGCTGTTAGTCCATACTGAATGGAAAATAGTTAAATATTGCATGATTCTTGAACAGAGATGAGTGAAACATTCTCATAAATATTTTCCAACACGAATTTTAAAAAGATTGAGGAGTAAAATCTGAAAACTCGAAAATATGTCAATTTTAAGTCTTTCTTTTTTTCCTCTTGAGATTTCTTCCATTTGTTTTCTAAAATTAAAATAAATAAATAAATAATAAATAAAATAATGATAATAATAAAATAAAATAAAAAATAAATTCTAAAGCACTTCTTCAGCTTTTGAACTACCACTGTTTTCTACTTCTAGGCCAACAGTATGAAAAAAAAATCCATTCTAACAATGTTTTGAATTTGTAATTTCTAGCACACAAATCAGCCTTTCAACCAATAAGTGTAAACTTATAAACAGTGATCAGTTGTCACTTTCTCACCGTATGTGAAGATATTCCTAATCTCTCATACTATCAGCCTACATTTTCCTAATTACGTGGCTAGTCACCAAGTTAACACTTTGTGTTTTGGTAACGTTGGGCTCTATAACGTTTCTACAATTGATCTTCAACACCTCTATCCATTTAAAGCTTATAAGAAGAGACAAAAATTTGATCAGAGTCATAATGAGAGATTTAAACAACCAGGTTTCTTAGCAGAGCAATAAAATAAAAATGTTAATCACTAGAATTGTTTGCTATTGCCAAAACAGAACTCATATTCCTGTAATCTCTGCACATCTGATCTAGAGGTTCTTCATCCATCAAGGAGATATAAAACCCAAATGGCTCCAGAGAGCTTAGTAGCAAAATTAATGAAGAACTTCCCAATGTACATAAACTCCTAACTAGTGAAACACAGTTTTCTTAAAAATAGACAGAAGTAATGAATCAGAAACACTTAAATGCTCTGGGAACTGATGCCTACGTCAAATCACTTGCCATTAAGCATAGTCAAAAGAAAAAAATAAACAGAAAAGCCTGTTAAGAACATTTATAAAGAGCCAGTCTTCAACTCACCAGAAGCAGGTGGTAGCCTTGCCTCAGAAAGAGGGAGAGTAGAGACTGCATGTTTCCACACATCCTGTGCTTCTATTTGAAATAAATAACTTCAGTAACTGTAGTCACCAGAAATTTCTTCCCACCCTTTACGAACAGGAGGATGCAGCAGAGGTAAAACAGCAACCAAAAAATTCTTAGTTGAGTCCCCTTACCATGTTTTTGAGAACAATAATGTTCTACAGGGTGCTATAAAATAAGATGACAAGCATAACACTTCAGTACTTGCTGGTTCAGGTTAGCAGATGTGCTTTTCTCATGTGCCTTCTCTCTGTTCAATATTTTGTTCTTACATCTGACTACAGCCCTCTGCAAAGCTAGACTTGCTGATTATTGTGTCAGCAATTACTCCTCAGATATAGCTTTCCATGTATAAGACATTGGATTTCACCCTACGTCAGAATGCTTTAGCTGAAACTGTCATCTGACACTTTCTTCATAGTTAATGGACAGAAACAGACCTTTCTAGGGGAGCAGTTCTTACAATTTATTTTAGATGTCCTGATCCATCCAGGTACATCTCAGACACCAGAAGAACAACGTCTGAAAGGTACAAAAATTTAAAAATTTTTCAACTGTTAACTTAATCCATCATTGATAGATGTGCATTTGTAACTATAACTCACACAGTGTGCACCACAGCCATGTGTTCCACACAACACAGCTCTCTGTGCTCAAACAGAAGTCTGACTCAACCTGACCTGAGGCTCTGCCTTAAGAGCAGCATCTTACCTTGGTCCTCTCTTTTGGCCTCATTTCCCCATCCCTCCACTTCACTCAGCAGTTGCTCTGGACAAGGACCCTGCAGACAGCCTCCCATGATGACAGGTTTGTATCTGGTCGGTGTTACCCATTTCAAAATATTCTGGTTCCTGGTCACTCAGTTCAAATATTACCAAGGGGACCCCAAACTCTTGCATTACAACAACAAATTACCTCATATGAGAACCTGGCAGCCTAGAATGCCTAACAGAATTAACCTGGAGAAGGAACAAAGGCCAAAAGAGATAGCTGGGCTTAAAAACTACAAAATAGGTTGTGACACTGGAAAAGGAGAGAATTAACTGAATGAGTCAGCTGAAGTTAAAAGGTGGAAAAGGGTGAGTAGTTTCTATTATAGTAGGAGCTGTCACCTTGGAGACACCGGCAGTGGCACCATGAGGCTCCAGTGTTTATGTTATTCCATTAAGAGTGATCACAGGCTAAGACTGGTTGCAAAGGCCACAATGTTCACAAGGCATAGTATCAGCATCCTTGCTCGATCCACAGGCCAACAGCAGAAAGCCAGAACTCAATTTATATACACCCTTACTTGACTTTCTGATTCCCTTTTTATACAGGAATCAAAACAACTTGCTTTGATCAAACCAAGCCCTGTATCCCAGCCTTATTGACAGAAGCTGGAGCATCACCTGCTCAATAACCTTATCACTGATACTCCCTCCTTGGCAGGATTCAGCAATTTGTATCATTCTTCTTACCTTGCAATCACATTTAAGTTCAAAAAACAAATAATTTACTGATAATTATATTACAACATTACTAAGTCATCATATATTGGAAAAACAAGCACAGTTATTGATATATAAAGGCTTCATTTGCATTCTATGATTCTATAACCATCTGGATGTGGTGCTCAGGGACATGATTTAGCAGAGGTTGTTAGAGTTAGGGTAGTATGGTTAGGTTGAGGTTGGATTTGATGATCTTGGAGGACTTTTCTAGCCTGAGCAATTCTATTTCTATGATCTGTATATTTCCCTTTAAACCCTTGGAGCAATTTGCCTAGTCTCCTTGAAAAAGAAAGAAAGAAAGAAAGAAAGAAAGAAAGAAAGAAAGACAGAAAGACAGAAAGACAGAAAGACAGAAAGAAAAAAAGAAAAAAAGAAAAAAAGAAAAAAAGAAAAAAAGAAAAAAAGAAAAAAAGAAAAAAAGAAAAAAAGAAAAAAAGAAAAAAAGAAAAAAAGAAAAAAAGAAAAAAAGAAAAAAAGAAAAAGAAAAAAAGATACTGGTGCTTAATTTCACCTGATAAAATTATTTTCCTTCAAGTGAAATGTGACTACTCTGAATTTACAAGAGATTTAGAATGCACTTACCAAACACATACATTTGTACATAGAGGTCCAAATTTATAATCAAACTGAATTATAAGTTTATACAAATACAAAATATTCACACATTGGCCCTAAATATCAAATTAGTGTTTTTCAGTTGGGTTTCTGTTCTGAGCATGCAGTGTCACAGTAACATAAGAGGTAGCAGGCAAAGGCATTTTTTAATTTAAACAGCTTATATTTTGCCCTTCAACATTTACAATCTACTAAGCTATCAGAAAAAAAAGTAAAAAACTGCTCCAGGCAAGTTTTACTTTCCTCCTCTCCCCCAAGATGAGAAGAAAAAAAAAAAAACCCTTAAATATTTTTAAATCTCTAGTGTTCAGTGCAATTAGAGCATTTAGTATTTTTCTCCAGTCACTTTCTTTTGGATAAGGTTAAACATTAGACTAATCCTGGTCTTTTTCTTTCCTGACCTGGTCCTGGTTTCCTTTTCTTACATGACCCTTTCACTTGAAAGCCAATCAACATAATCTCCTGCAAGCATAGCACTACCTGACAAACCATCACCCCAAATAGACCTCAATCCATCCTGCAAGGCAGCAGTTACAAGAAATCATTGAACTCTGAATGGTCCCTGCACCATCTGAGAATAAATCAGAAAGGCAATATATTTCTTGGATCTAAAACAGCCCCATCAATAAGTAACCTAAACATCAGGAAAATGACCAACTGAAATGCTGACGAACACACTTGTCTTTTTATTGGGGTCAAGGGGTAGGACTACCCAGGAAACTCTCCTGCCTTTCTTCTTCTCAATATTCTATAAGGCAGGATAATGCAATTTCTGCTCCATGTTCTGTTTTGGCCTTGTACCAGGCTTAGGCTTAGGCTCCTTTTGCCTTCTCACAATTGCACTAAGCATATTACAAGTGTTCTTTGCATCACTAACAGAGAGCTCAGCCTACAGTGCGTTGGAAAAAATCTAGAACAAATAAGTAAAGAGGGACAGAGAGAGAAAGATCCACAAAGCTTCAAAGTGGAAAAAATGCATCTTGAAGAAGCAGACAATGCCTTTTTGCAACCATGCAAAATCCTGGAGCCACCTACAGCATTTTAATGAGGTGCACGGAGAAAGAAAGGGATTTTGTTTGTTAATTTTTAAAATTTTTTTACTGCAGCTAAAGCTATCTTTTTGGTTTTTCATTTGCTTAAAGCTTGTAACTTGTAAGACTTTAATTGAAAAAGCGTGACACTCTCATCGGCTCGGATTTCCCCAGTAAAGCAACGTTGCTGGTTACATTTTGTTAAGGCCATCTACAGAACGAATGCTGACAAAAAAAACAGAACTAATAGTGGAGTTGAGGGGTACTGCTCTGCTACTAGTGCACACAGTGGCAACAGATGTTTTGCAGAAAACAAAGATATGCATCTGGATAGACTTTTTGTGTTACAACTGGGGGGAATATAACCACACTCATAAAACTTCTGTTCTATAATTCTAGATATCCCATCAATAGATATGCAACAAGTTTATTGCATGCCACAACAAAATATTCAGCTATGAAATAAACATGGATTTGAGGCAGCTTCTTGAGGTATGTTAAAATAGAATTCGATCATTCAATCTGCTGATAAACTCAGGTACATGTTGCTATCAATTTGATTTGTCGCATAAAAGGGAAGCATGGATATCTGCAGATCAGCACAACCCTGAGCAATGAGCATATTCAAGAATTCTTTGAACTAGCAAAACTGACAGGTTGTTTCTAGCATCAGCAGAAAAAAAAAATAGTGCCTGAGGAACAGAAATGGTATTTTCTTGAGGAAAATAAGTTTACATGGGAAGAAGGACCAACTTCAAAACATTTACAAGAACCAATACAATTAAGACAAATACAGCCTTTAATCATATCCTTTGAACACATTAATGTAAGGCCATGAGAATAAGGACAAGAAAAAAATGAAGAGAAAAATTAACCTTGCCCCTAAAAAGTCTTAGTCCAATGTCTCTGAAGTTTGTGAAGAAATTGCAAATGATGAACAGAAAAATTGGTTATTTATACTAAGATAGATGACTAGCTTCATGCTTTGGTAAGAAACAGGTCAGTACCATTAAAAAAATATGAGTCTAAAATGAGGAACTAAATGGAATCCATTAATTGTCACAATATGAAAATGCCAAATGGGTTAATCCAGTGCTTTGATCTATGAAGAAATGTTACAATTTCACAACGGAAAAAAAAAAATTAAGCTTTTACTTTGGATAAAAGGATATTAACAAAAATGCTTATATGCTACTGACAAATTATCAAATATGCCACCCACAATTACATGGAGAAAAAAAAAAAAAGACATAATTTACTCCTCCATTACACAAATGGAAGTCTAGGGCAAAGACCAAGAACATCCTCGAGGGTGACAGTGGCGATATAAAAGAAAATAAGTTCTCCTAACTCAGTGAACTGACTAAAAGCATCTTCCTGAAAATTCGTCATTCCATTGAAGGGTGAATAAGTAAAGGCAGGCTCCTTCCATTAATGCTGATTACCAGTACTCCCCTCCGGATCGTCACCCTTGTAGTCGAGTTTCTCCTTGCTGATCACAATAAGAATGAAGTGTTTCAGGAAGAAAAGGCAGCAGCATCAATAGGAAATGACTCTACATGGCCCCCTTTTGATTAAACATGGCATCTCATGAAAGACAGATATTTGAAGATCAGAAAGGAAAGAAAAGGTGATGTGGACTCATTTCCCAGCTTTTACAGACTTTCATTTTACAGCAGCTGTGCTAAGAGAGCATAAGGGAATGAACTCAGTACTGGCACCCTGGTTCCCAGAAGCACTGAGTTCATTCACTTGCTCTGCTGAAGAACTACTGGGAATAAGAACACGTACACAAGCAGAGCTCAGTGCTGAGAGGCCGTTACTGAGGGGCAGTGAAGACAGACTCGCACCCATCCAGCTCCAGTAGGCCTGCAGAGCCCTTCCACATAGTGACCCTCAAGCACCCCAAGTGCCATCACATCTTCTGGAAACTCAGCTTCATGCTTCACAAGTACTACTGAGCTGGGATACAGCCCTCACACTATTTCAAATATAAAAAGATATGTATCCATTATACTCAGAGGTGCATTACATAGACCCAGTACCAAGATTCAGTGCTCTGTGTTTTGAGTGGCAACCAGATCGCTCTAAGTGGAACAAGCCACTCACAATGTGGACATAAACCAGTACACAGGACTTTTCAGCACAACTGATTTCCTTCTGACCCTCTTGTAGGTATCAGTATAGAAGCATCCTCAGCATCTAACTTGCAATCCCTGGATGACACACTTACAAAAACTGTTCTGTTCTTGATCTTAAATTCTCTGTAAAGTAAGATTTTTTCCCTCATTGCAGTTTAAATCCCACGCAGTAATGAGTCAAAAAGATAACTAACAAAAATCACAGCATCCTATTTCCTGCAACATAACTACAGAGAACAATTAACAAAAGATCTAGTTCCAAAAATAAAAAGCAGAAAAGAAATTGAAGAGGATCAGTAGGGAAACTTGTTAACACATGAAAAAAAGAACACATTACATCGTCCATTCCCTCCTCACTCAGCAAAAAATGTATTTTTTTTAATTATTAAAATGTAAAATATTAATTGAATAACTTTTCAATTACAGCAATTCTGATAGCATCTTAACATTAATGGCTTTATTCATTGTCCCTGTAAAAAGTTACAAAAATTTCAATTCTAGGGCAGATCAGTTAAGAATTCTTCAACTACACATGCAAGTAAGAGCTATAAATTCTGTGACTCTTTTGTCTCTTTTCTAATATCTCTGACTGTATAACTAGAAGTTATTTGCTTCACTTTTGATTTTATTGATATTAAGAAGTGCTTTTGCTCAATAAATACTCTATTTAATAATCATGACCATTCTGCTCTCATCCTAGCAATAAGAATAAGAATTATATTATTATTTCACTTAGATGTATTATCTCTTCATTTTTTACAGTTATACATATATCTTTTATATTTTAAACAGTTATATATATATCACACACATCTGAAAAGAAAAACTTTTTTTTTCTTCACATCAACTTATTCAAGGTTATTTTCTTTAATGTTTCTGTGTCTCGACACAGGAAAAGGTGATTTTTCTCCTGCTACTGATTATTTTACAGGCGTCATGATTTTCTGACCAGCAGGAACAGTTTTTCTTCCACATCTCTGCAAATGCTACTGTTCTTCCTTAAACATAGTTAAAGCTCTGCTTTTCTCCTACTAGATTATATCAGTTTTCCAAATCACTATAAATATTGGTCAAGCACCAATGCAAGAAAGGAAAAAAAATTCCCACAACCACTGCTGGCAGTTATTTTTGTATCATCAAATCAATAGTAAAAAATTTTGATTAGGTAGGTGGACATTTTTACACACGTTCATCCATGAGTCTGTCTAAAGTTTTGTATGAATGTTTTGTAAGTTTTCATACTTGCTTCCCAATGTGCTCTTTCCATGATCATTTTTGCAGACTTTTTGCAGAGAAGTGACAAAATACTTCAAAAGAAATGATCTAAAGCAGTTGCTTTGCGTATGCAACGAAGCCTGTAGTTGGGCTATAACACTTATACATGCAATAAGATTGGTTCTGAAAAAGAAAGAATTCGCTGCTTTTATCCACACTGCTTGTCCTACTGATTTGCAAGTCATTAGGTAGCCCAAAACGAAAATAAAGAATAGTCAGCCCTCAACATCGTAATAAAAGTTATTTCAGTTATAAGCAACTTCCATTACTCTGATCAGCAAATTGTCATCGGAAGTTAGTTAAAAACTGTTTGACTATGCAAGTCAAGGATATCAGAAACAAAATTGTAAATCAAAATTATATTTAAAAAAAAAAAACTGTAAGATACGCATTCAGGACAAGAATCAACAGATTTAGCAACTTCAGTTTTAAGCAAACCGTTCTTTTCTATTTCAATAAGTCTATGATCATATCTTATACCTCATCCAAAGATAAGTAATTCCACCTGTGAAATGAAAAGAACTTCAGGACACAACTAATGTGTCAATAACAACAACAACAACAACAACAACAACAACAACAAAAGTTGATGTATTCCACAGAGAAACTCCCTCTCTGCCTCCCAGTTTGTTTATCGGGAACTTCAGTACTATGCATGGTTGGTGTCTTCGTCTCTTGACCACAGAGTTACAATGTGTTCATCTTCACTTGCTGGTTTAGCCTCCGTGATAGCAAGGAGCAGCAGACAGGAAAGAAGATAAAGCACTGCTGTAAGGGCCTGAATTTTACAGCTTGTATAATATTTTGCAAGTGCAAAATAACAGAAACATGGTAGCCATAGAGTAGTATTAGTAGCCTATCTCCTCTGTAACAGGAAATGCTACAGTTGATCTGCACAGCATTGCCACAGACAAGAACTAAAGACTGTAGAGCAGTTTACAATGCCAGAAAGTTAAGAGAGAGCAGGAGCAAAGGAAAGCCAAAGAAGGTACATGAAGGTGGTTCCCAAGTATACAGAGCTGAGAGGAAATATCTGAGATAAGCATACTGTAAGCGCATAGAGAAAATATCTGTGGAATGAAGGAACACACCTCTAACAAATTAAAGATAGGGATTTTTCTTCAGAGACGCATAAAGAAAACTGTTGTTTGAAACATTGATCTTTAATTTAGAAAACAAAAGACCATGAAACACTGTTTTTCATCAGAGATAAGGCTTACCAAACTGGGGAGTTTTCCTGAATGGAAAAACAAACTTCCAGCCTCTCCTAATGGACAAATGCAGTCTCTCCTCCAAACTACAGAGATGGATGAAAGCCCATGGGAGCAAAAACTATAAAATTATATTGTATAGAAGGAAAACATTCTCTGGAAAGCTTTTAGGTGTTGCCTTTTGAGTTCTTAACAACATAATTTTTCAAGTGTACTAAAGAGCAATTCATTTTCTATTGACTCCTCTAGAGAACAGTATTTTGGTTTTGTTTGTTTTGCTCATCTTGCTATGCCAACATGACAGCTTGGCACCTGATGCTGACCTTAATAGAATCTTGATAGAGAACACAGCACTTCAAGCTTAAAACGTTGTCAATTGCTGTTTAAATGAAAATTGAAACAAGCTTAAAAATGCACACGTTTTTCAGATTATAAAGATTCAGTGGTGCTTTCTTTACCCAATCCTCCTGCTTTGCTTGTTAGAATGATCAATAATTCTAAATCTGTAGATTTTTTAAAAGATGCTTGGAGTCTCACAGCTAAATTCAGAGTTGTGCCTTTTCAGAACTAAAAGAATTAAACATGCTTACTTAGAACCTGAAAAGCAGGTGTTACAGTAGAAACACTTTTCCTTTTACTGAAAAGTTAACTTTATTTTTTACATTACCTAACGGAATTTATTCTGTCCCAAAGCACCACTGCACTGGCAGAAGCTCTCAAGAAGCACTGCACTCAAGAAGCTCTGATGAATACTGGACAAACCAACCCGATTTGGTTTGATAGGAAATACTTTTCTTGAACCATGTACACACTTATTTGCACTGTATGACACTAAAGAAGTGTCATAGAAGGATGGAGAAATTGAAGGAGACTTGAACAATGGCAAATTATATATCAAACATCTGTATCAACTGGAAGTCTTGCAACTTTCTCTGCAAAGCTTGTGGTACAGCAACACAGCCAATAGGGTTGATTCAGGATATGAACTGATATAGACTTATACTGTCATAAAAATATTACTGATATTATTGAAAGGCTACAATTTTATTATAAGATTTAAACTAGACTATAGAAGGTCCTTGGAATCTTTATTTCAGCATTAAAACAGTGTGAAACAGCAACAAGGAAGTGAATTATTATTAAAAAATGTTGTGACTTTTCCTACAAGCAGATAAATTTGCGCCACTGTACAAGGGCTGCTCCAAAAATAATGCCTCCTATTTCATTATATTGGCAGTACGTTAGTAGAGGTGAAACCTTCCCAGCCATACTGTTACACTTTGTTGCTATGTGAACAGATGACAGCAGTGAGACAATCTGACAGAATGGCATCTGACATGAAAGTGCATATGAAACAAAGGTGTGGAATTGAGTTCTTCCATGTAGACAAAGTTGCACCTACTGACATTCATCAACACTTGCTGAACATTAATGGAGACCAAACAGTGGATGTGAGTATAGTGAGGCAGCAGGGTAGTGCATTTCAGCAGTTGTGACAGCTATATGAATGAGAATCCACATTCCAAATGATCCTGCACAGCTATCACACCACAAAATGAAAAGCATCACAATGAGCTCATCCATGAAAATGAGCAGATTGCAATCAGGAAAGTGTGTATGGAGCTGAAATCAGCTTCAGTGTGTTGAAAATGATGGTGGCAACACTGGAATATCGCAAAATTTGCAGGTGGGTCCCATAAATGCTCACACAGGAACAAAAAGAACACCATATGCAAGTTTATCAGAACCTGCTGAACCAGGACAAGGCTGAAGTTGACAGTTTCCTGGATTGCATCATTACTGGTGAAGGGACGTGGTGCCAACACTACAAGCCAGAGTCAAAATGGAGTCTATGGACTGGTGACATGTGAATTCCCCATCAGTAAAAAAGTTCAAGACATAGCTCTCAGAGAGTAAAGTGATGTGCACTGTCTTTTGGAATAGGAAAGGAACGAGCCTTCTGGATTTCCTGGAATCAAGACAAACCAACTCTGACCACTACTTCACAGATCTCACTATGCTGAATGCTTGAATTTCCAGACTCAAGCCAGACAAGAAGGCGATCTCTCTTGATAACGCCAGGCACCGTCCAGTCTAAAGACCACAGAGCACATTACCAATCTTGGCTTGGACTGTCCTACCACATCAACCAGTGTGGTATAGCCTCCATCTAGCACCTTCTGACTTCCATCTTTTTGGGCTGATGAAAGATGGACTGCATGAGTAACTTTTTCCTAGTAATCATGCCATCATAGCAGCCATGAAACATTGGGTCACCTCCACTGGAACAGACTTTTTGAGCACAGCATGCATGCTCTTGTTCATAGCTGATGAAAACGTGTAGCTAATGGTGATTACTGTTGAAAAATACTGTTTTGTAGCTGAGAATTTGTTCTATGAAATAGTGCTATGCTGTCTGTAGCTTTTGTATTTTCCATGGAAAGAAATGGGAGGCATTACTTCTGTAGAGATCTATGTAGTTTAGAACTGTATTCGACAAACTTTCAACACCTAATGAAGAGGCACCTTTCACAAATTATGGGTTTCGCCCTCTTTCCAAGTTTCAAGTAGAACTTTATACAGCATTTTATGCCACTTCTTGCAAATAGTTGCAGCAAGTTTATAATTAAGGAAAATGCAGGTTTCTCATTGATGAAGGTACGTAAAATACTACGCTTGCTGGTTTATTTTTAACCAGCATAGAACAAGTTTCCTCACACAAAACAACATGTCAGCATCTTTCAAACAAGGAAAGTGATTTCTCGCATGTATGCATGCACATGTGCACAGATGCACAAGGTAATACAGTGAAAAATTGACAGAATAGAAAAAATGTGTTATTCTTCTGGATCCTATCATTTTCTTCAAACCACTAGGAAGAGTATATGAAGTTTATATCCTTTTATACAAACTTTTACAAAATATAGCTAACGCATTCCTGTTAACAAGATGTTAACTGCTGTACACAGAACACTGTACTACAGAACTCTCCTCTTTCCTTCTGGTAGAATTTCAGCACGAAAGAATTTCTTTGCGTTTTAAGAACAGCCCTAATGATGAAAGTAATTTTTTTAATGGATACATCGTGCCAAATATCTGCTGATGTTTCTTTTTAACACTCCTCTGATTTCACCCATTAACCTACAAAGAGGTTCCCAAACAGAAAAGACCTTTATGCCTCCTGTCTGTCTTGTGCTCCACACCTTATTATGTTAATTGTCAGTAATTACTATAAACTGACAATTTGTAATGAGAAATTGCAATTAAATTATGAATAAAATTGTAATAGAAAACCAACTTTCACAAAATACAATGAATCCAATATTACCAATTGTCTCACACAGCCAGGATAATTTCCAATGATGCTTACATAAAAATCAAACATTACAAAACTGGTATTTTCAGACAGAAAGACCAGATGTTAAGGAATTAATATCAATTAAAAAAAGTAGTAAACCTACCATGTAATACTAGTAAGCAAATACAACGTTTTTGTCTTTATCTCCTTTTTTTATTTTCACTTTTCTCCTTACCCATTTAATTCAGTGCCCCATTAACATAGGTAAGCTTTGATGGATAAATTTTTTGTCACATCTGGCTTATAGAATGGACCATATCTGAGCTCACCAGGACATATTAGATTTATAAATAGATCATTCAGCCAGGTCAGTTTTGACAGATTTCCTAAATGTTTGCTGATGACAAATTAATTGTTTATAATCACACAAGCTTTGAAATTTGATGCAAGCTAAAAATGACATTTGTCTAAGGCAAATGAACTCTCTGGATTCAGCTATTAGATTTCAAACTTTAAAAACTACGCAAAGAGGTACTAAACATACAGTTGAAAAATCAATGACTTCAGTAATGCCAACAGAGTTACAACTATATGATTATATATTTATATATACAACTATATATGATTACATTTATGAGAACAGACATAAAACCCTGACTTTTGTAATGCTATTCCGACCTAAAGATATTTCTTCCAATAGAAAAAACTTCTGAGAGGTGGGGCAGGTAATCCAATACAAGTTAAACAGAAGAATCATTTGATTTACCTGACTCTGCAATTCACTTTGTTGCTTCAAACGTAGATTTTCTGGAGTATCAGCCACTGTAGTGAAGGATTGCTTTGGGTAATGTCTAAAAAAAAAAGAAGTGCAAAGCCAAAGGGTAAATATTTACACATGATAGAAAGTCAAATGTACTGCAGCAATCTTTTTTAGACTGTACAGAAATGTTTCTTAGTTTACTGGATGTGTTAGAAACATTTACTCTAAAAATATTGTGTCAGTACTGCATCACAAAAAACAGCATGAATGAGTTTCTGTAACAAATCTAAATACTATCCATTTATCTTCATCACTGTCTGCAGAGACCAACAGGACAATTCTTTCAATAGAGTGAACAAAAGTATCTTTAACTGCATTTTCTTGGCATAGTCACATGATGAATACAGATTTGAATGTTTTACAGAAAATAAAATTCATGCAGATGGAATATCATGGTGCCGAAACCTGAAGAACCAGATTGTACTGCCATTTCAGGTACAGAAATTTAAATCCTTCAATAGAAAATATGTCAATACACTGCTATACATAGAAGAATCATTTATATCACCAAAGGTCGCAATGGTTCAGAACTGCAATCTGTCAGTCATATCTTTTTTGATTTTGAATTTTTACACATTTATAACATTATTATTTTCTTTGGCATTTCAGACATCATCTTTAATAGTCCAATCTTACTCATTGTATTTAGAATCGATTTATAGAACTATGATTTATTCATTTTCATGAATTTATCCTACAATTTACAGTTAAACAGAAAACCATATTATAAGAAAGACCACCAAACACAAGGAAATAATAAAAGTACACAGGCCATCCCAAAAAAGAAGTATTATTATGAGCCAGCAGCACTCCAAGGAATCTGATTCTTACTTTTGAGAACCTTCAGTGTCAAACCAAAAGATTCGGTTTTCATTTATATATGTGAGTCACTCATTCATTTAGTTACAGCTTCTCAGATCTGTCTACTAATCCACTTTTGCCTCTAACATTTCAAGGGTAAAACAAAACAGGCACAGTAGATTAATTTCTACAGAGGGACTAATCTGTAAATAAGAAAGAGTCCAAAGTCAGAGGAGGATATACAGTATCAAACATCACCATGATCAAACTCAAGATTATCTCTAATGTGTTCCTTCAGAAACTAATTCAGTCTTACAGCTCTATCAGAAAATTTCTGTGCTTTGAAATTATATATGGTCTTTGTAATCAAAGTTATAAGATTTATTTTCTGTTTACAAGTTTTATTTCCAATGAAGTGCATGGTTTTAATTTAATCTGGTAGATGGAGGATTAACACCACAGCAAGTTTAAGAATTTAAGGTAAAATATATTCCCACCCATTAGAGCCATTTGTCTAGGCTAGACCATGCAACTGAAAACTATAAAAGAAAAAAAAAAAAAACCTAGTCATGACATCATTCAGCCTATTCCCCTGCCATTACATCTAGATCCTCTCAAGCCTACCAAGACTGTAATTCTGGCCACAGAAATCAGTGCTTCCTGGGAAAGGTTTCCTTCAGCACATGCAAAAAGAGAAATGTGTGTGCTGCAAGAGACATCCGCCTGTATTCCTTTTCAATCCGAGGGCTCCAGCTCACCCAGACACAGCTCCACCAATGCACAGGGGGACAAAAGTAGGCTTTACTTAGATGACACAAAATGGAATCGGCAAGTAGTATCAGCTGAATGTTATCCCCTGGGACAGAAAGATACATCTATAAGCGTGGGGATTTTTCCCCTCTTTATTTCGCCTTTTCTATCTTACCCTTCCTTGCTTTATATAGAAGACAAAGACAAAAGCCAAAGTGACCATCAGGAGGGCCATGAGCCCCATTTGGAAGGCAGCAATGGACAGATGGAGAAGGCAGTGAGCCACCTCACAGCTAGGGTCTGCAGATATCCAGGGAGGATTGTAGCAAGGAGCAGCGTGTGATGTGCTCTTAAGGAAAAGCAGCCTCTCAGATATCCAGAGAAAACTCTTGTAAATGACAGACTCTTAAAAAACCCTTAAAAAAAAGCCATTGCTACACACACAATTCAAACATGATGCCAGGCACACGTAGAACACCAAAAGCTTTCCCACAAACTTTCATAGCACTGCTTTTTAACATGATCACATACCATGACTCTGGTACTACAGTCACAAACACCACCTGTACTCATCCCCTTAATGTGGAGAGCACAGAGTGGGAGCCAACTTGGGTGGGTTTTTGCCAAGACCCGTGTGAAATTTGCATGTGACACTGGAGCAGGTGTCACAATCACAGCCCACAGACTCTCTTGGCATCAGCAGCAGAGACATTTTTGTAAAGCCAGCATCCCAAATTATCCTCCTCTTTATTCTGAAGCATATGAAAGAAAACCTTGTCCCTATCCTACATCAGCTTTTATTTCTGATCCTTTGCAAATGAAATGGTTGGTTCCACAATTAGTATTGAAAAGCTCCCAGGTATCTCAAGAAGCAGAACAAATCACTGAGGCACTGATGTATTTAAGGTCACCACTGATACAGAAATAGTTCCATTTCAAGTGGAAAAGGTATTCTTCATCTTGAACCAGTGGTGCTCTACTATGCTTCAAATTACAATGCACACTGGTTATATCAGTATTTATACTTGAACATAGAAGCACACAGTATCCACAATTGAAATAAAAAACCTACTGATGTTGAACTTTGTCTTTACGTTGATCTTATTAACTATTTATCACAATGTATTACAGTGATTTAAAAAAAAAAAATCATTTAGAAAAATTAGATTAATAAAACATTCTGGTAGAGTTCTTAATTTTAACTATAGCTGATTTATGAAGCCACCCACATGGCTTATCAAGCAGAACAACACGCTTTTAGAGTCATCTTGCTTCAAAACCACTAAAAAACATCAATGTTAGAATTTAAATTTATCTCGAGCACTCACATCTGTTTTAAGCTTACTGATATTGTATATTCAGAATCAATAAAATATCAGTATTTAAGACATTATCTGAAAACTATTATCTAAGAACTCTGCATTGTAACGCTACGTAATTTTGACCGAAAGAGAAGCCTTGTTAAATAGCTTTAAAGTGATCAAATCTGCTTCTTAACTGCTTATTTAGATATTTAGATATTTAGATTAAGACTATATCATATCTCATCAGAATGGTCTGAATAAGGATGAGTAAATGGGTGGCAACAGTCTTTACTTCGAAAGGCTCATGGTGATACTGCAGTTCCTGGTAATCTGTTGCTCAGTTTCCCTTTGTCTGAGATAATGTCTGAGAAAAGCAGAGAGTTGGTTAAAGAGGTTGATGTCATGCCAGCTATTTAATAGCAGTGTCCAAAGGATGTTTGTTTTAAGTCTTTGTCTAAGTCTAAGTCTACTTAGCAATATGTCTTACTACGCTAATGCTATTAGGATTAATCCTGTATAAAGACCTATACAAGAAGGTCCAGAACAAATCAGCATACACAGTATGGTGTTTCTGCTATGTACTGTATTGCTAGCTCCGGCTGCACAGCTTGATAAATAAATTAAATCCAACTCAATCTCTGTTTCTGAGAAAACTCCTTCACTTTTGAGATTTGGAAACAATAACAGCAAAACCTTCAATAATTCAGGAAACCACCTGAAAGTCTAACAGCTTTTACAGTGACTAATCATAGAAATTTTTCCACCTACTTGTTTACTTGTAAGGCTTTCATCAGCTTTTCCACACTTTCAAACCAACAAAAGGAATAAAAAACATGTTCTGAGAGATAACGGGATGAAGATTCAGCTTTTCCTGTTCTGAAAAAGGTCAGATTCAAAGCTTGAGATAAATTCAAGCCTATTCTGAAAGTAATATGTTCATGCTTCACTCTCGTTCATTCTGATCTAAGACATGACTAAGAATGTTTTGAGTATATTTTCTAACTGCAGTGTTAACTGTTCAGTAGCAGAATTACAACACTTAAGTAGGTCCCTGCCAAGTTATCTCTTCTCTTGGAGTATTCATTTGTAAATTGTCCACGACATACAAATTGTCATATCATTCAGAGAATATCCACAGGCTACACAAATAGGAATTATTTCCCTCTTCCTATGAATGACAGCTTCATCAAATCTTCTCAGAATACCAATTGTCATTACTGTCCACCACGTTAGGCTATCTGTGCTCTCCTAATTTTTGTTTGAAACAATTGTTCTTCAAATTAAAGTCAAATCTAGAACACAAGGAGGTTAAGACCAATAAAGATAAATTAAGAAAAATAAAGGAAAAGGAAAAAACTTTTTTTCAGTTGCAGTAATACAGACAAACAAAAAATATATAATCAAAAAAATTAAATCAATATTAAATCAATTACAAAAAACATATACTGCTATTACAACTAGCATTTCAGTACAGTGCATGCGTTTCAAACTACAGCTGAATAGTGGATAATGATGTAGTAGTTTGGATGCAACACAAACTCACAACAACTAAAGGATACACAAGCAAGCTCCTTCTCAGACCTCTAATGGCCCAATTTGTTAATCATGATCTGAGCCCACATCCACAAATACAACTGAATTCAGCACAAAAACACAGAGAAGAAATACAGATTGCCAATTAACTTTCCAATAAGAGAAATAAAATGAAATAATTTACCCAGGAAGAAGACCAGATATTAAACTCTCTTCAGCCAGGCAGTGTTTGGGATGGCAGTTTACCACCAGACTTGAAGACTCATGGGACTGCCTTCCACTCCTTACTTTGAAACCGTGCCATTATACAGAAAGAAACGTAAGATGTGCAGCGACAAAGAAAGCAGCAGCAGCAGCAAGGAAACCTTGCCCACCGCTGACTTCTTGCTTTGAAATTCTTGCTCTGAAGCTCTGGGATTTCCCTGGGTTTTCTTTTTTGTTTTGAACATTCTGTTCAAGATCATTTATCTATATAAGATTATAAAGGATTTTGGATGACAAATAATCTAGGCAGTGGGTAATACAGCTTTGTTACTGTAGAACTCAGGCAATGAAGTGGGCAAGGAAGATTTGACAATTCCCATAAACCAACTCTGAAGACAGAATTCTCTGTAGTTTCTATCACCTACTCTGCTATATGAATAGCAGATACTAGGCTGCAATACATTTGTTTCTGAAAATGCTTTTTCCATCTTTATCCTTTGATGTTCAAGGGATTTGATTTTTGAGATATTTAATTTGTGCATCTGTATTTCTTATTTAAAGTAAAAGAGAAGGTTGTTGCAGTATGCCAGCTAACTACAAGTTAACGTTCATGAGAAAATTCCCCGAGAGAGAAGAGTTTGTATCGGTTGGAGATTTAGAAAAGAGTAAGCTCCATGAAAAAATGTTAGCAAGGATATTCCAACAATCTTCCCAATCTTCACTTCTGAAGTGAAAGGCCACAGATCAGTTTGTCCTACAGTCAGACACGCATCACCCAACACTATGTTACTAGTGTGGTATTTTATAACCTGTCTGCAGAGACTTTTATCTGGGGTTGTTTACAGAAGTATAGGGACCATATTAAATATTCTGATAGTATCTGGCCACAGGGCACAGGGTCAGTGTCTTGGTGTCCTCTGCTAGTCATTTTTCCTATCTCATATTTCTTACATTCACTGTTCTAACTCTTTTCCCAGATTCAAATAAATACACTGTTAGGGAGACATGCAAGTTGCCTCTTGAGAAATTCAGGGCTAAACTTCAAAAATGAAAAAGATCTTAAAAAATACAAGAGAAAGGAACATCCAGTTCATATTTAGGAAGCTTACTATATAATAAAAAGAAGTGGTATAATACATTCAGCTGGAATACAGATTTAGGAAAAAAAAAAAAAAAAAAAAAGAGTAAAATCCCAGCACCACAGTCTTCAGTAGCAGAACACTCCGAATTATCAATGGAGCCAGGCTCTCACTTTTTCAATAATTTACTTTCAGATTTAGCTATTCCTCAGCTACGGATGGCATTGCTTGGGGAAATAAATGAATCTGTAACACACTGAAAGCTACAGGGCAGCCCTGAGCTGTGCAGGAACCCGCCGGCACCATATTAATGGACACAGACAGCAGACAGAAAAGCAAGAGCTGCTGTTGGAGCAGGATCTGCAGAACATGATCAAAAAGCTCAAGGAAGGCATAGGCAACTCTGGCAACATAAAGCAAAAAACAAAAATACTGACTGGAACAGCAAAATCTGCAGCTTTTCTCTTTAAGAACACTGGTAATATGACACACAGAGACACAATAAAAGCACTTTACTCTGCACAGGCCCAAATTCCCAGTCTGATTGCTTCAGCACAGCCTGGGATGCTTTGTATTAATGAAACCTGGACAGAGCTAGTAGTTTGCTCAAGTTCCAGGGTTGACCAGAGTATAATTCATGGCTCCAGCAGTGACAAATTTGCTTATAGATTTCCTAAATTTTCCTGTCAATTAATGTACCACCAATGAGTTGGCATCTCAAGCAGCACAACACTGAAATAGGTGAGTAGGTTCTAAATTCTGCTCTTACTTTCAACGTGCATGCACTTTTTTTCCCCTTAATTCTGGAATATTTTTCAAGTAGTAAGAACCTTTAGGCCAAAGAATATTCATACAAATGCTTTCTCTGCTTACCACGAGCCAGCATTTTTGTACATGGCTAAGTCCTGGGATTCCCATCTTACATATGAAAACTAGCAAATCTGGCTGGGCCCATGTTTTATAATGTCCTTTCTGCCCCATACTGTCATTTCATCACCTGATTCCATATCACAGGTATGTACACATGTATTATTTTCACAAATCTTCATCAGGTTGTGGTATCTAATTTTATTCAGTGAAATATGTCAGTGGCTATATAGATAATTTATTTAACCATTTTCTTTCAAAGATGAATTTTATGTTACATGAAATGGCATCTTTACAGTTAGACTAGTTTAAAAAACATACAATCCTGATGTTCCAGTATTATATCTCATCTTCTCCCACCCCTCACTCACAGTAAAGCAATTAATAGAAAGTCATCAATACACTGCAGAGCTGTACTTATGATGATCAATTCTTCTGTGCTTGTATTGTAGGGCAAGCTTTCTCACAACTGATAAAGGACACAAAAAGCCCACCCAGCAGCAGGAGCTCAAGATACACTAAAAGTAACCTCCCTTAAAATGTTAATCACTGCGAATTTCAGATTTATTTTCATTAAATACCATGGCATTAACTAACAAAATATATAAGATAAAAACTGCATTCACCATATGAATATTGGAAAAATATTGGTTCAGCACTGCAATAGCATGTTTACAAAGGAAAATTCTGTAGGCAGTAAACATCTTCACCCATCTAGTGTAGCCCTAAGTGACTGTAAATCCTGACAAGCTGACTGTAAATCAAGCTCAGTTTCAGGATTTACATCTAACTCTGTGCAGAAACATTCATCCCGTCAGGTAGCACTTGTAGAAGAAATTAAATCTACTTTAAGGAAATTTCAAGAGTCTTCTCTTTCTTGCTTGGAATTAGTCTCACCCAATTGATGACTATTCAAAATAGTTTCACCCCTGAGTGAAAACTTCTGTGCATCATTATCAATATTTTCCACTGCATCCCCAATGTTGGCATTCTAGATAGTCCAGGCACTGTATGCAAGAAACATTTCAACTTCTCTTATTTCAGTCATCCATTTTTGTCATGCTGAGGAAATCTCACCACTAAATACACCTTGTAAATGCATACTTAAGATCAAGCATTCAAAAGCTCCTAGATAAGAGAAAATATTCAATATGGGAACTGAATCTGAACAATTAAATTTAAAGCTTTGTTATACAAAATGCATGTAGAAATGGAAGCAAAACTTGAATCATTCCTAATAACAAACTTTTTCTCTCTCAGTTTTTCAGTGCAAAAAGTACAACAGAAACTTTATTCTAAAAAAATTAATGCTAAAAATCTATGAAAGAATAACATCAGAGACCAAGACAGACTACTTACTATATGTATTAAGCCTTCAGTTTCCAAGACAGTAACTGACTGAAAGAATATTCACTATTAAAAACTGAAGCATCCATGTATTCATTGAAAAATTATTAGGTTGTATGTCAATAGATTACAACTATAATGAAACTGGACTACAGATGTTGTCCTCATAAAACTGAATGAAGAAAACTAGTTTTAAGTTCAAAACGCGGGAAACCAAATATGGATTTCTTTTTCTCTAGTTTCCAGCTTCCATGCTATTACATAACTCTTCTATGTACACTGACTAGCTTACACTGACTGCAAACCTATAAAGCCAATGCTTCAAATTTCAAACTTATCTTTCCCAGACATGGGAAGAAGAACCAATAGGACCATAGGGACACTAAAGACCACCTAGAGGACAGATGAGAAATAAGTGCTAGACAGACATCATAATTCTTTTGAACTTGTAGAAACTGGCTATCAACAGGGTGGGGAATCTAAGGTTCCTAAAAGCCAAAAGGTAACTGCAAAGGCAGCTTGCCAACCTTGAGTCATGACTGACTTGCCTCCTCGAGAACTGCGGGCATAATCCTGAAGTGAATAGTGATCCATGTTACATACTGATCCCCTCAAAGGGACTTTTTCTGCAAGTTACTACAGAGAGAGAACTAGTATGTTGTAATCTAAGCAGCTGGAACATTATTTATAAAAAAAGGCGGGAGGAGATGAGAAGGGAGACAGAAAAATATTATGTTGAATGTCTTAACAGTGTTACCTCTTTGACTGTAATTGCAATACTAAGTATTTTTCCCTCTAAAGCTGTGCCAACACCAACAATTTCAAGTTACTAGCAAAAAATAAGTAAATTAAACAGAGTTTACACATGTACCAAAATAAAATATGGAAAAGCTAGGTTTTTTGCCAACTAGAAAATGACAAAATTAGTAGGGTGGAGATGGCATTCTGTTTTTGCATTTCTAATAAGGTTGCCAAATAATAGAGTATACAAACTCACAGTTGATTAAAAAAAAAAAAAATTTCCTTTTTTTGGCAGCAGTTTTACATTTTATTTCTTTAGTAACTATTTCATTCTTAGCAGGATTCATAGAGGCTTGGGATTATGTTGTTTGTTTTTCTGTGTTTGTTGGTGGTTTGTTTTATTTTGCTTTGTTTTTGGTTTTTTTTGTAATACAGCAAAAATTTCAAATCAGGTAACATTTTGCATAAAAATCCTTGAGAAAACATGGATCTGTATTTTTTATTAAATATATATATAATAATATCAAAAACAAAGTAGTTGCTTGTTCACATATTGTAAACTTTAATCAAGTACATTATTTGTGCAGTTTTATGAACTGTCCCTATTGTAATGTATACACTTTCATAAAATAATTTTAGCTAAAGAAAAAATAAAGTTACTTCACACAAGAGTTTCATAAAATATAGCTTACACTGTATTCACACCTTTACAAAATTACTGTATAATACATTCAGATTTTGCTTGTAAATGAATACTTTCTTCCTGCTTTGCCTTATTCTTATGAAGTAATAAGGGCATATAAAAGCTTACACTGTAACTTTTTAATGTAAATCCTTGGCAGAAGTGATGAAAACTGACAGTTTTGGAATAAGTTGTCATGCTACACGCAATATATAGTCCATGAACACCAAATCTAAAGAGTACATAACTGAGACCAAACCACAGATGTTTCTTTATTTACTGCAACAAAGCAACAGCCAGGTAACATATTTTCACACAATGTCTTGCAAACACCCCCAGAATTGCTGCACACATTATGCATTCTGTTCCTTATGGTCTGCTAACTATTTTCAGTGGAGTTGTGTAGGATCAGATGCAGCTACATAAATGCTCTGCCACTATTGCTACACAACCTTCTACTTCTCCCTTCTACTTGTTGCTTTCTCTGTTTTCTCACTGTTGGGAGTAATCCACCACCCTTGGAGTATAGGGGTTGATCTCACAGCTCTTCATATTTTTAGGCAAATGATTAAGTTTTAGATAACAGAGCATGAGCCTTCTCATCACATCCTTTGACACAGACCCTAAATCTCACAGACACAGATGTTCCAGAGATCAAATTGTGAATGACACCTCAAGTGGCATCCAGTACAAGTTCCCACAGAGAAAGCTATTCAAACAAGAGCTTGATGCCATCCCACGAGCTTTTCACTCTGCAGCCTGAAGCCCACCAGCCTCCAGTAGATCTGCTTCTTCCAATAGTTTTGGATGTAAAGGTAAATAAACTTTTCCCATCTCCTATTTTGGGAAGAGAAGAGCAGCCACTGAATGGTGCTGATACTGTTACAGAGGGAGCTCTCTTAGGATGCAAAATAGTCCCCAAGGGAACTTTAAGTTGAATTAACATGTAAAAGGAATGCAAACTATTCTTAAGTCAATTTACAAAGGTGTTGTTCCCAAATTATCAACCAAATATTTGAAAGTAATTTCCATAAACTGTGTAGAAATTCAACCTACACAAGACAAAAGGTCAATGTCACACCTTTGGAATGAGCAAAACAAAAAGTGACATAAGATAGAGAAGAAACCTAATCATGGAAAATCCAGGTGATAAACATGAGACGAAATGAAAAGCCACTTATTTAGATCACACAGCATAGTGGTTAAATAGCGTTTACAACACAGGAACACAAAAAACTTAGGGGTGAACTCAATCATGAAAAAAAGAAAGCTGACATGTCATTGTCTGGGCCTCTTCTACACCTGTTACTAAATTCCTGCAAACACACCAGCAAGACCATCCATAAGCAGAGCAATTAGAGAGCAACTGAATCCATTTGGAATAAAATGGAGGACATCTTTATGAGTAGGAGAAAAACAGAGCTAACAGGAAAGGGAAAGCACACTATTTGTATCTGTTGTATTTAAGTTCACAATGACTTGCAGGAAATATGTCAATAGCTCAAGTTTGTTCATAAACACCTAAAGTAAGTCTCTTGATTGAAAAACTGTTTATTGCATTATCTATGACTGGTACCACCCCTTCACCAGTCAGTGTAAAAGAAAACTATGCCATTCAATGATCACCTTCAGAAGTTAATAAATCAAGATTGCAAGATGGCAGAGATTCCTTTAAGCTGATGGGGTTTACTTCAGCTAATATATCATTTGACAAAAATTTCTTCTTTTTTCCTATTTCAGTGCAGTGCTAACAACTTTCTCCACAGATTTTGTTCCAGTTACATACAGATTAGCAGTAAAAAAAAAAAAAAAAAAAAAAAAAAAAAAAAAAAGGAAAAAGAAAACACTCATTTTGTAAATATGAACACAAAAAAAAACCAGGAAATAATGTAATTATTTATTAGCAACTTTAATTCAGTTTCCACAGAATCACTAACCCCGCTATTGAATGTTATATATTCTTCTACAGTTTTACTTATCACTTTATACAGTGAACCAGCTCACCCTGCCTGTTCATAGAAGCTAGAATTGATTCCATCAGTTTCTTGCAGGTCAGTGAGGAAGAAGCCTGAAATCTCTGAAGCAGTTCAGCAACTAAACTCACCTGAGTACCAGCCCACCCACATCACTGGTAAAGCACATGGCCTCCTTTATAGAAGTGTTTTAAGTTACACTACAAATATTTTAGATTCTAAAAATTCTGTATTTTCAGTATAACTCAAGAGCTAATATAATATTTTAAAGCTCAAAGAGCCATATGTCTTCTGCCAAAACTAAACCTCTCTGCCAATGTCTCTTGGATACATAACCATACTTTCTTTCTTGTACTAAGATTATTCCTGGGGGCTTCATATGGATGTTGACACTAATACAATCTACAACCAGACAGGAGCATAGAGTACTTCCGCACATAGATTTTAAAGCAAGAACAAATACACAATACAAAAACAGTTTCAACATGCAAACTAAAGCATTTCCAAATGCTGAAGGCATCTCTTAACCATCTGCTACGAGCTGATACATTGCTCAAGTCTGCAGAAGAGCAGTTCTGCCAAGCTCCTTCAGATGCTTCTCCTCCCACACCTGAGCCTCTGCCTGATGGAGCTCTGCATGCTTTCTCATCAAAACACAGACACCAAGATTTCCAAGGTGTTCAGTCACATCAAACTGCTTCCGAACTCAAGGTGACAAAACTTCACTTTGGAAAGCTGAGGCTTCTGTGGAACAGCTCAGTGGCCAAAAAAAGCAAAGGAAAAACTTCTGCACACCAAGTGAAAACTAAAATATCTAGATGACAGCTGACCACACTCTGTATTTGACAAACTTCAACAGTTTCACTGAAATCCAAATAGCCCAAAATAAGTACTTGAACAAAAAAAATTTTCATGATCCACACTTCGAGGGAAATAAAAAGATGTCTTTGGAAAAAGCTGGAGGGCATGTTGATTTAATCTGGCTTTGTCAAAGCTGTTAAAAATGCACATTGTGCATTGCTCACCAGTGAAAGACTAAACGTTCTGTTTCAATGGAAGTTGGATATACCGTGAAGAATAGCTACAAAGAATAATGTCAGCAGAGAGCAGTTTAAACAACAGAATTTCTGCTCTGTAAGAAAAAAAAAAAAAAAAAAAAAAAAAAAAGTGGAAGAACACAGCATAGCTATTGCTGTTTGGAATTTAAAATATGTATTTAAATTTCCCACATAAATACTTTTATGGCCTTTTTCACTCTTTTAATGCCAGCCTTTTAATGTCTTCCCATGTGTTTTAATGTTCTTTTATATTTTATAAAGGAAGTTAACACTTGGAGACCAATCTCAGGGGGTTTCTGGCTCAGACACAATGTCTAGTCTCCTGGTTCCCCATCAGTCATTAAAGATTGATGAGGTCCTGCTCTGAAAATACATCTGAATCATGAGCCTAAAAGCATGGGAGCAAGAGCTTTGGAAAAAGATACATTTCTTGAGGTTGCTGGGATGACAGCTATGGATTCAGGCACCCAGACTTTTAGGCTACGTCTGTGCTTTTAAATCAAAAAGCATCTAGCAACATTCTCTGGTACTGAAGCTAATTTGCATGGGGCAGCCTACATCAACTGCTCAAATCTTTTACCATCCAAAACAAGGTCACCACATCCAAACTGCCAAGAGAAAGCAAAATGTTCTTGATTGTGCTCAGAATCATATCTAGGAATTGTCTGGGATAGAGCAACTAGTACAGGTTAAGGCTATTGTGCCTGGCACCTTTTTAGCAATTAAACAGTGTAGCCAATTGAGTTTATACCAATCTTTTAATTTGCTACTAGAGAACATAGAGAAGCATAAATATCCCAGGTAGAGATGTATCACTGGACTCCCAGCCTCTCTGCTTTCCAGGAAGAAACTTAAGAATGACTTCTGCTCCGACATTTCAACAAATACCTTCTTCCACTTGGCTTCCCTGCACCTTCTGGCCTCCATTTCTAAATCACAGACCCACAGAAGAGTTCAGATTTGATGGGATCTCTGAAAATCATCAAAGCACACTGAACTGGAGCAGGCTGCTAAGGACTATGCCCAGTTCCCTTCTGAACACCCCACAAAGTGTTCAGTGTTCAGCCATCTCACACTGGAAAAACCACATTCACATTCAACTTTGCATGCCTTCATTTTATTCAGTACATCTACGTCTTTCCTTAGTGGAGATCCCAGCACTGGTCAAAGCGCCAGTGCTGAGAACAGGGGAAGGATCACCCGCAATGCTCTTTCCTCACTTAGTAAATGAGGCTCTCCTTGCTACAAGGTTGCACTGTTTGCTCGTATTCCACTTCTTGTCTTCCAGCATCCCCACAGGTGCTGCCTTCTCTGCAAAGCTGCTTTCCAGCTGGTCCAGGCTGTACTTCTGCATGGGATTATTCCTCCTCAGGGGCAGGATTTG
Source organism: Tetrao urogallus (assembly GCF_951394365.1). Lineage (NCBI taxonomy): Eukaryota > Metazoa > Chordata > Aves > Galliformes > Phasianidae > Tetrao > Tetrao urogallus. Next base: position 33,595,111 of record NC_136820.1, read on the forward strand.
ACAATGCCCTCCGAGTTCCTGGTCAAGCTCCTGTCTGGATGGCAGTACACCCCTCTGTTGTACTTGCCACTCCTCCCAGTTTTTTCTGTCACCTGCTAACTTGCTCAGCATGAACTGTCCCATCACTCAGGTGAGTAATGAGGGCACTAAAGTGCTGTGCCCAGTATCATCCTTTGGAGTAGACCACTAGTGACTGGTCACCAGCAGAACTTTGTGTCACAGACCACTACTCTCAGAACCAAGTTTCAGCCTGCATCGCAGTACATTTATCTAGTCCTTACCTCCTCAATTTGTCTGTGAGGATGATGTAATAGACTGTCAAAAGCCATACTGAAGTTGAGATGAGCATCCATGCATGGTCAAAAACTTGGATTAGAAATCTCTGTATAAAACTAATCTTCCTTTACAGAATGAAAACCATTAACATTGAAATACTTCCCATCAAGATTTCCAAATTAATCCCTTCGGTGTAATCTGCACTTCATTGTCCATTGCAATTTTTTCAAAAACCCCAAATAAACCAGAACTCCATCTAAAGGACAGAATAATGACTCATTTTTACAGTTTCCATCTGCTTATACAAATGTTCATGGTTTGATTTCATGTGTATAATAATGACAATGCACTGAAGAGTTATCAGACTAGAGAGTTTACTCATGAAAAAAAATAAAAAGGTAAAATGGAAGAGATGACAACAACATGCTTTTAAAAGACAAATATAAGTACCTACCCTCCTATTCACAAAACTTCCTGAGATGCTGTTGTCTTTGTTCTTTAATGCCCAGGATCAAAAGTGAAAGTTATATATCTAGCATATACCTTTCTAATAATAATTAAACTGAAAAATTTTGTATAATCACCAGTTTCTTGTAACTAGTGTGCTTTAATAGTAAATTTCCTGCTACTGAGAACTCTCATACACAAATCACTTAGGTATTTTTCTTCCCAAAGGCAACAACTGCCAAGTAAAGTCAGTGTGGGAAATACAGCTGCAAAAGGTCATCATCAATGTAAGTAAAATCAGTGCTGAGATGAGGGGAAATCTTCTCTCAGTACCATTCCCTGCTTGTCCCTTTCTTCTGCCACTTTGTCTCTTCAAAGATCTCCACCACTAAACCTTTGCCTATTGCTTCTTGGCTGAAAGTGTGGGGAAGGAAACAATAAATGAACAAGGACTCTGACATGCCATTCTGTTTCCAACAATAAGTCTTGTAAAAAGGGCCAGCGGTACAGCTAAGCATATGTACAATGCTCCCTGTGTGGTGCTGCATACAATGATAGCCTTGCATATGTCCCAGGATAGGTTGCTCCACCACCAGGCTGATAACAGATGGAGGCAGAGGGAGACATACCAAGGTGGCATATTGATCGCTAGTAAAGAAGTGTCAACCATCTGCCTCCCACTACTTGCATGACAATGCAAGCTGCAGTTTAAAACTCTCGGTCTTTTTAGATAGCCTAAACCCTTTGCTCACACCCCCTATGGGTTAATAGCTTCTCTTTGCACAGGAAGACACCTGGTGCTCCATTAGAAGGAACACTGCTAGTAGACTGAGGGAAGCGATTATCCCCCTCTGCCTAATGCTCATTAGGCCACATCCAGAATACTGCATACAGCACGGGACACCAGTACCAGAAAGAACAATATCCTGGATTGAGATCAACAAGATCTACAGAGATGGTCAGGTAGCTGGAGCACTTACATTGTGATGACTGCCTAAGGAAACTGTTCATAGTGGGGAAAACACGGTTGCCATTTCATCAGTGGCATGAAATTTAACAAGAGCAAACCCTGGGTGCTGTACCTGGGACAGAGCAATCCTGGACACAGCCAGAGATGGGTGCCAAGTGGCTGAAGAGCAGCTCTGCAGAAGGGACCTGGGGGTGCTGGTGAGAGCAGATCAGCATGAGCCAGCAGCACATCCTGGCAGCCAAAGAGGCAAAACATATTTTGGGGGTATTAAACACTGCATAGCCAAGCTGGTCAAAAGGTGATTCTCCTGATCTATTTAACATTGAGGTAAGCTCATCTTGAATACTGTTTGTAGTTCTGGACTCCACAGTATAAAGAGAAAACACACCACCCACCACCTCACTGTGCTCGCATCCACTATTTCATCTCTATAAATATTCAGCAAGTGTTACTGAATGTCAATGGGTACCATTTTTTCCACATGGAGGAATTCAATTCCACATCTTTGCTTCCTGACCTCTTCCTTGGCAGACATCAATTTGTCAGTCTGCCCCTCTGCTGCCATCTATCTCACAACAACAAAATGTAACAGAGTACTGGTGGGAGGGCTCAGCTTCTACTGCCACACCACCAACTTCCACCTTTCATTTCGTGAGCCAACTTAATAAAACAGGCATTACTTTTGGATCAGTCCTCATACATGTGCGCACACATCTATCAAAAATTCCTCTGAGATCCCCAGCAGTCAGAAAGCACTAGAGCCACAGCTGACTTTGAAGGAAGCAAAGGTGGCCCAGAGTAAGCAACCAGCTGTTCCTAATGAATGCAAGCAGCAGGGACTGTCACTGGAACAGAAAGAAGCTGAAACAACTGGGTCAGCAGATGGAAGTGGACAGTTTGCTTTATGTGACTGCTATTCAGACCCAAGTATCACTGAGAAACACATCAATGAGAATACAAGATAGCTTTCTAGTATTTTGCATCCCAGTAACAGTCGAACTTAGCTTAAGGGAAGTCCAGTTAAGACTTCTTACAGCAGTCCCCTCTTATGGACTACAGAGTGCAAAAGGCTTCTTGACAGCAAGGTAGCTGCACAGCACCTCGCTTATTTCCTGTGACACATACCCCAGACACCAGCAAAAGGTAAAATATTAGATAAAAAAAATACTGCAAAAACTAACAGTCAAATTAATTAACTCCTTAATAGAAAGACTTCTTCAGTTATACTCCTCTCTGTATGTGGATCACATATCTATCAGAATCAAAGAGGAAATTTTCATAACTGCATTTTGAGGGACATCTTCAGAGAAAGGAAAAAAACAATGCAGCAGAAATTAAAAGTGCAGCACCTCTTTCAAATGTAGAATCTACATATGCAGCTAAACAAGAAATGCAGAATTATCACCTGTCTTTGGTCATTGGTATAACTTCAAGTTCCACCAATTACTTTTCTATTTATTTCGCCAGTGAATCTGAAAGCATCGATCTTGTACTGGATGCAACTCAAATGCACACACTTATCAAACGTGACCTAACTCATATTAGCCTTACTTAGCTACAAGTCTCTAGATAGAGCAGTCCTGTGTTTTCTATTTCTTTTCATTTGATTTGATCAGTTCAATTTGAGCTTTGCCTGCTTTTAAAGACAGATTTTACAAAGATTAGAAAACTAGCCTCCTGCTGAGAGGCTGCTGTTAGTCATCTGAATTGAGAGCATACAAGAAAATCTGGATGGGAAAAAATAGTAGCACCATGACAAAGTATATGCAGTAACTCAGGACAAAAAAATGGTGGGAGAAGCTGGGAAAAATGAAGGTCTCCAAAAAAAAAAAAAAAAAAAAAAAAAAAAAAAAAAAAAAAAAAAAGTACTGTTTCGTAACTGAGGGAAGCAGAGAGAGGCTGGAGAACTGGGCATAAACTCCTGCCAATGCACTATTAACTGATAAAGTGGCAGAAATAGACGGAAAATAGGTCAACATTGCTAGAACAACATTTCAATATTGCTATCTTTCTTTCCAAAAGAAAAGAGGACAGGATGCTCTTTTAAAAACGTGTGACAACACGGAATGCAAGCAAAGTGCAAGCAAATCTCTTGTGCTTTCTAGCATATGATCTGCCCTGCAATGTCAAGAAATACAAACTCGACTATGTATCTCTGTCACTGGGAAAGAGAATATACATGTACAGATCAATGGAAGCCACTCCCTGATTTATGGATCTCATATCCTTTGTAATACTTCTCATAAACATTGTGAACCCATATGGTGTCCAAGTGTTAGATTTTGTGCTTGATTTAGCTAAAAGATATTTAAAACAAACAAAACCAGACCAAAGATGTTTCAATGCATTTGGAGGATTTCCCAGTGACTCCTCCTTAGATGAACCTCAGGAATGAGCCCTTTTAGATTCAATTAGACCTAAATAACTTCCCATTCCAAAGACAACATAGAAACAAGAAGCGTTTTATTCAAGAAAATTTCTATATGAAATTGCAAACCTGGTCAGCCTGGACTTTTTTACCTACGTAAGCCCCAAGTAAGGCAACAACTCACTGCTTTAAAAAGGCTTTACTCTTTTAATTTTTTTATTTATTTATTTATTTTTTAAACTACAGTTCATTGCTCTGAGGAAAGAGCCTGGTTCCTGCAAGAGGACTACAACAAGCCCAGGAAAGCCAGAAGGACACAAGCAGTGCAGTAGAAGTCTCTGATTTAAAAGAAAAATGAAAGTGGGACAGAAAATAACAGGCAGGGGACTGCCACGCCAAGAAAATAAAATATATACACACGTGCAGAGTTACATGCATATAAAATGACAAAGGAGATAAAATAGAAAAGGAAAAAAATAGTGGAAAAAAATGGAAGAAGCAGCAAAAAGATACATTCTATTGTGTTTTAGAGAAAATGACTCAGCAATCCGTGGGCTTAAGATACAGATCCGGCTAAACTTTAAACATCTCTGGAGATATTGATTAGGTTAGAAATCACAACTACAACTGCATAGCAGGGGAAATGACTCCCTCACGACTACAATCAGGAAGACTTGCGGGGAAGGAAATATGAAGGAGGGCATGATTACTGCCTTTAAAAACAACAGCACTGGAGTGGGAGCTGGAAGAAAGTGTCACTGTTAGCACGTGGCTGCAGGCTGAGCTCAGAGGAGAGAGGAAAGGAAAGACAGAAAACAGGAGTCAGAATATGTAAAAAATAACTAATAATTCACTAGCCAGCATCTACATTACAAGGAAGCAAATAAATACACAGAGCTCTTTTGTTATGGTTTGCTTTTTGTTGTTGTTTTGGGGTTTAGTTTGTTTTTAACTCTTACAGTAGGTATTTGGTGATAGCTAAAATACAAAATCTCTTTAAAAGGTGTGAAGCAACAACAGAATGGCAAATTCAGCTATGCCAGCTCCTGTAGCAAATAACCCTCAGTTTATTGCTCAGCTGAAGCATGGGCTCTCTCCTCCACAGAGAAAACAGTTTATAATGGACTCTCAGCGCACTTCCCTGACATCACTATACAGAATAAATCATTAGCACTTGTTTAAGGTCAATGAGAAGAAACAATTTACATTGTTACAGCCCACAGCAAGCAATTACATAAAGTAACATTTTGCCAACAGATCTGCAACTGCAACACCCATACCAAAAACAATTACCAACAGCTTTTAGTTTGAGTAAGGAAAACCTTCAAGCTTAAGTACCTTACTCTCTCTTCTTGCTTTCTTCTGCAAAAGCTTAACAGGTTACATTTGAAAATTGGCTAATCTTGATTATAGGGCTTACGATTTCTATAGCTCTCTACAGACAAAGAGGCATCAAATCAAGATGCCCAGAAAGGCACTGAAGCATGAAAAGCACATGCACCTGGAATTCATTGGGAGGGAGCTGGGAAAGGCACTGGTTTTCAATTCTTTTTTTTTTTTTTTTATTTTCTAGGAAAAATAAAAAAATAAAAAAATAAAAACACCACTGCAGTATATAATATGAACACTTGCGAGGTAGCATAAAACTAAGATACCACGCACAGGTATCTTCATCAAGGAGAAACACCAAGCAAGTTTTTTTTCCGCAAGAAAACTCTCCCTGACCTTCCTCAAGAACAGCAGAAGGGATTTCAGTCGATAACAATCTAGCACCAGCCGCTACAGACAGGACATCAGATCCTGAGCCTGAATGAGAAACTAATCAGTCTTGACATTCCCCCCTCCATGATAATCATTGGATCTTATCACCTGCCCTTATCACTTCATGGCTGTCCTATCTTCTGGCTTGCCCGGTCCTCATTGAGCAGGAATTGTCTTGGGCTGCCTATACATAGGCCACTCCAAAAGTAATGCCTCCAATTTATTTTCATGGAAAATACAACAGTTGCAATCAGCACCGTAACTCAGTTTGATAAAGCAAATTCTCAGCTACAAAGCACTATTTTTCAATAATAGTCACCACCATTAGCAATGCATTTTCACCAGCTATGAACAAGAGCCTGCAGTTATGCTCATTGAAAGCTGCACCAGCGGAGGTGACCCATGGTTGCTATCTCCACTGCTAAAACCTACCACCAATCGCCTCACAGTGTTCACATCTCCTATTTGGTTTCCTTAAAAATTCAGCAAGCGCCAATGAAAATCGGTGGGTGCAACTTTTTCCTGCATGAAGGAATTCAATTCCACACCTTTGTTTAATATGCACTTCCATATCAGACATCATTTTGTCTGACTGCCATCTTTCACAAGGCAACAAATGTAACAGAATATTGGCGGGGAAGTTCAGTCTCTACTGCCATACCACCAACATCCATCTCTGACGTTGAGGACCAGCATAATAAAGTAGGAGGCATTACTTTCAGAGTAACATTCATAAAATATATAACATAGTTTATGTAACAAAACTTATTTTAACCGTTAATATTAAAACCTTAAAAAAAAAAAGCAACTAAAGCATAAAACCAATGGGATGTTTGACCCTGTTTTTGTGAAAATAGCACATCAGTCTGGTTTGATGGCAGTGGCTGCAGTTCTTAGTGAGTTCTCAAAGTGTTCATCAGAGGCCTTGGACGGAATTTTAGTCTTTGTAAATAGATGTTTACAAATGTACATGCTGCTAAAGCAATGGCATGAATTCGACATGACTGCAAAGTGTGGGATGTTTCTCTCTCATAAGAGTCATCTTATAGAAGTCTATTAGAGAGACAAGATCACATTCTTGAGTTGAATGTCTGACTGCATTCCAAGTTTCACTGTCACCTCTGGCAAAGTTTTCCAAAGACTTATATTTCACATTCAAGAAAAAATAAGTGATTAGAAAGTCTTAAAAAAGTTTACAAATAACCTTAAAGGATGATGAGTGCTTTCTATACAGAGAATTACAGAAGCCTTATCGTGCACTTTACACAGTATCTTGAAGCATCTCCGTTAATTTCAATGCTTTTTTTTCCAATATACCTCTTTCCTGTTCTCTATAAATCCAGTAAAAGACAGGAAAAGAAATCATCAATTTATAACAATTTACCCCATGTTCCTAGAGGCAAGACATGGAGAAGTGAATCTATTCTTTTTTCATTATTCTATTCTAATTCCAATAAGCAGATTGGCCATGTAGTCTCAGTTAACGGAATGTTGAAGAGTCCTACTACATTGCCCTGCAATCATGCAACATGCTTGAAACTTAAAACCAACTAAAACACATGTTTGCAATTTCACAGTACCTCCAGAAAAATCATGCATTTCATTTTCTTTTTTTTTTTTCCACACCACCAAAAATTTTTAGCATCAGATTGTTTGATGGTCACTACAGTTTCAATTCCATTTTTACAGTTGACATCTAGATTTTTTTTTAAAAACTAGTTTCTCCAGTGAAATTCTAGTTCCTTCTGGTTTTCAAGTTCTCTATTTAAAAACCAAGGAATCAGATACTATGTCTGAAACTATCCATTAAACTATGTTCTAGCTGTGGAAAAAACTTGGGATTATTTTCGTAATCTGGCTATGAGAAGTATAGTGAGAGTGCAGCCTAGAACACGTGGACAATTTACCAAAGATATTGGGTCATAAGCAACAACAAGCAATTTAATAGTCCTTAATTTCCCAATCCTGCAATCACTGAAAATTTGTGACATTTGATTTAGCATCTGGAACTATAACCTAGCCATTTTGTTGCTTGGGTTTTTTCCCTCCATCCAAGAGTTCCTCTCCAGGCATGTTCTACTTTCTTTTGGCAATTCAGCAATGCTCCATCTCTGGCTCTTACCCCACAATTTTCATTAGCAAGCAAATTTTCATTCTGCCAAAAACTTCCAGCTGTGACTCTGTAGTCAAGATCCGCTTAGGCAGGAGATTCATCTAACTAGACTCATCTAATCAAATACAGACATCTACAGAATATGTGCCAATATCTGAGACTAGTCATCTAGACATCGTTAATAGCTAATACAGAGGTACTTATAGATATCCCTTATAGATCAAAAGAGGCACATGTTAGAAGGAACTATTTCTCTGTGTTGACTATGAACAGATTTCAGGTGATACTGATACCACAAAAGTTTACGCTCTAAGCTCCACTCCTTTAACATCTCTTTGGAAATAGCCTGCTGTCTACTAAAGACATGCAGATTGACACAAATTCAAGCCTCCTTGTTACTCTTTTTCTCCTCCCATCATACCTATTACTTAATTTTATACTTTATATTATATATACTGTATATCATTTATAATATATCAATAATATTTAATCTTTAGATTAAAGCTACTAAAAATAATTAGTCCCTTTTTCTATATAAAGTTTTACCACAGTCCACTGTGGTAGAACAAAAAGAAAGTTCTGTGCACTAAGTACATGCATTTGCACATCCTTATTTTTCATGAAAAACACAATATGCTACATGTACCTATCTTTGTGTGCTAATTAGAAACAAGGTATTGTACATACAGTAAGCAAGCTATTTACAGTACACATCAAAAATCAAACATAATTTGATTAAATTACAAATAAATTATGTAAATTGCAAATTTTTGTATGACCTTAATTCAATAATAATAAAAATGAATAAAAGAAATTCAATATTGAAAAAATAGGGCACCATAGTCAGAGATGCCTACCAACTCCAGCAACACTAAGTTTCTTATAACAAAGTTATAAGAACATAAAACCAATTGAGCAATCTTCTCCAAATATGAATTACATGTGGTACAATAGCTGAATCTACAAAACAGCAAAAAGAGCCAATAGCTTGTATGATTAGTATCGTATCCAACAAGACATCATCCCACTTTTCAAAAAAAAAAAAAAACAACAAAAAACATGCCACTTCCTCAGAATTTCTTGCCGTTCTGCTGCAGTTAAAATTTCTAAATATCCAGATATTTTATCACAAATTTCAACTTATTTCTCACTAACAAATCTGTTTTAAAAGAAGACAAAAACATTATCTCAAAAAAAAACAAACACCCCTTATACCATCATACACTTCACTGCAAAGAGCTACGCTATTAGGTTGACCTACCAAAGATACACACAGGACAAATCAATGGCAATGACTAAAAAAAAACTTTTTGTATTATAAATGCTTTATGCCAACCTCAAATTTCTCCATGAAGAAGTTCATTCAACTGTTTTTTCATTTACTTAAATTCAAACTGCACTTATTCTTGTTATACTTCATAGTTGCATATCCCGTATCTTGCACTTACTGGCAACAAGAGCCCACCATAATAACCTCAATTGCAAAGAGATGCTACTGATGAGAAAGTGACAGAAATGTAATGAAATATGGTACCTAGACATGCATTTTGTAAAGTCAGGCAAAGCTTCATTGTTTCAGTTCTTTACAATTTGCCATGTAGTTACTGCAAGAAACATTAGCAATTAAATCACTCAAATTCTTAAACACACTTTGGTGAACAGCCTTGCCTTACACCAAAACTTAAAAACTAAAAACGCTAATGATTAAAACAAAGATTAAATGAATGTTTAACACTATCAAGTTACAGTGTGCTGTAATATCTTTTCTTCTCTCTCAACAACTGTATCAAGAATATTTATTCTTCGGTTGAATAACATTCACTAAGCACTTCATCAAACAAAGCCAACAACATTACAGCCCATTAATTTTTCACTTTGGTCTAAAGCCAGAACTAGTTCAAATACCTCACCATTGTTCATCCTGCAAGAAACCATACTAATACGGTCCCTTCCCCCAGCCCAAATTGTACCACATACAGACTTCACTGCCCCTTGGTACTATCTGCTTCAGTGGATACTACAACACTCTCCCCTAAATAAAAATAAGCCAAAAAGAACTCTCTTGAAATCTCACAAACAAGGTCATAGCATACCCTTTAACAGCCTGAATTTTACCAAGGCCTTTATCAGCAATTAAAAAGAACATGCCGATATTTCAGAATATTGAATCAGAATTAGAATCAGTTCTGAGATGCAGCTTTTTCACTGTAAAAGAAATCAAAGGAAAAGCTAGCAAGAGTTCCACAGAAAAGCAGTGGTGAAATTTAGTGGAAAATAAGTAGTTCCAAGAACAGCTGGAATTTGGTTTTCTCTAGATAAATCTGAAGATGATATAGCACACAGATTCTTTAATGTCTCCAAAGTGGTGAATTCATGACTATAGTGTAACCTTTCTTTTGCCAACATTCTCTCTGCTTTTCTTTGGGTGACTTTCTGGGAAACTCACACAAGCAATCATCCAGATTCAACCTTCTGTCAAATTTGGTTAAAACTGACCAAAAGGCTTAAAAGATTCTGGGGAATGATCTGACAGACACACAGCATGTTTTTAGCATAGCTAGGAAAGCTACAATTATGTTTGTTTATAGTAAAAGACAGTTATAATGCAGTCAAAAAGTTAAGAAGTTGCAGACTACCAAATATAGTGTATTTGCATGTCTGCTTATGCATACAGTATATTTGCAACCATTTCAAAATCAGTCCTTAAATCAGATGACATCATTTCTAAGTAGCCCCTAAAAGCTGGGGGAAAGAAATCTGTATGTCAATGTGAAGCACTGTGGCCTCTATTGTCATGATGCAAGGCTTTGCTAAAAACTTCTTTTAATGAGTTCTGCAGATTTACTTCCAGATTCTCTTTAATTCCTTTAATTCAGGAGCTGCAGCTTTGTATGAAACAGAAGCCTTTTCATGCTTGAACAAAACAACATCGATGGAGTGCTATAGGAATTACTCAGACCCTCAGCATCCATCACCGGTCACTCTGTGTGGTCAATAAAGCTAGTCTTCCTAAAATCCTGCCTGCCAGAGTTGCTGTGATTTACAGACAAGTCCTTTATGGAATTCGACAGTATTTTGCTTTCTGCGCAAACATTTCCAATGGGAAAGTTCCCCAAAATTGGTCTCATTTGTTTCAGATGACAATTCACAAGAAGAAATTAACATCACTGTATTTTTTAAGATGCCAATGCAAAATATATAGAAATATATTTTCCTAATTTAAACTTCTTCCACTAATTACATGGAAAATATTGTTTTTAAAAAAATCTTTACTACATTTAGCGATATTTAATTATGCTAGTGTTTATTTATGACAGTTTTAGAAGAACTTGATACAAATCAGTAAACATATCAGGGAAAAAATATAGGAAAAAATTGCCACAAAGTCAAGAATATACATTATGGTTAAAGTGTGGTTTCACCTATAGTTCCCTGCTAATGGGATAAATCTGATTACAGGACAGACTTTAATTGGTGTTTAATGACAGTAAGTCCATCATTTTGGTGTTCAAAAACCAGATTTAAGAAACACCTCCTAGATGTTTACTTTCTCTGCTTTTGAATATCCATATTAACTTTTCCCAGAAAGCTAAACACTCTATTCTTCTTCTAGGATTTGTTCTAGATGGAAAATAAATTATTTTTGTAGCTCTTTGACAAGACAGTTGATTATTGTGGCATGTTTACTCCCAACGTGAACTCCAAAATGTCATATTGAGCCTCATTTAGCCTTGCTTGTTTAAAATTGTGCCAACATGACAACTTGTGTGCTTTAAGCAAATTGCTGTATTTCTCATGACTGTATGTGCACAGTCAAAAACATTTTGCCTTTAAAGTTGCTGACATGTTTCAGTTCTGCTTTGATTAATACATCCCTGCTTAAATGCCATTAAGAAGATATATTAAAATGATGGTGTTAAGAGATTTAGAGTATTCTGTATTTAAGACTACAAATTTTCACTAGCTCAAGCATAAAACTTCTCAAGATACACTTTTAACTGTATAAAGTTTCAAATCATTTCTCAAAATATACAATTTCACGTATTCAAAATTAAATATTTTGTTAATCCAATTTTTAGAGAGATTTCCAAATTAAAATTTACAGAGAATCCAAATTTTACAGAGCTACGTTGATCTGTGTTGCGTAAGAGGGAAAAGACCTCCTGCTCCCTCTGGAAAGCAGCACTTTCAACTATGCACAATCTACTGAGAATGGGTAGAAGTAGGCTCTCTCCCTATCTACTTCCTCTACTATCTGAAAACAAATGATACTTTTTCATGCTAATCTTTCTGTACGACACTGATTAAAGAACAAAGAATTAAAATTAGTCACTACAGCAATTAGTCAGACATGCCTGTTTTTCCATTAGCTAGGTTTGTGGAAGGGACCATGCCCTCTGAAGGAAAGTCCCGAAATTATAATCACTTTTTAAACTCTATTTTGCTACTAGTGATTGGCAGAAAATTATCATTTGCAACTATTACAATAAAAAAAAAGACTTAGCAAGGAGGCCTGACAATGACCACTGCAAAATTTTAGTATACATCACATCTAAACACTTTCTCAAAGCTAAAAGAAATCTGAATTATTCCATATTATCGGTGAATAAAGGAAACAATGTTCTACTCTGAATTCTCCACCTAAAATAAACAAATAAATAAATATTTAAGGTTTTGTTTTCAAACAGTCCAGATAAGCAGCTGTGACTTTTTCTCAGGGGAATGGTTCTTCCTTCCCTGCAAAACAATCCAGGTCATCTGTCGCTATAATGGCATCAACATAACATAGCAGTAATTTATTTTTAAAGACCTACTAATCTTAATGCACTTCACTCTACTTGTAAACCTTAGGAAAAAAAAATAGAATTTATTTTTGTGACCAGGAGTCTTTTTCAGGTTTCCAATTCACTGAAAAGAATTGATTTACAGATTACACAGCTCTATTTGATCTCTACCTCTGACTTTGACCCTTGTATCTAGACTTATTAATTCAGTGGCATACTGACAATTGAAGGCAATATGAAAGATTTCAGCAACTTTAGCTGAAGTGGTCTTTATATTTCTATAATACTTCCTTAATGAAGCTGACTTTATATTTCAGCATGTCCCATGTAACTAGCAATAGGAATTGAGGGAATGGCCTCGATTTGCACCAGATTCATGCTGGATGTTAGAAAAAATTTCTTCTCTGAAAGAGTGGTTAGGCCCTGGAATGAAATGTACTCAGAAGCTCTGCTTTATAGCAGGGATTAATGGCAAGCAGAGTGCCAGTTGATTCAAACACCATTATTTTTTGTCAAGCTGGTGTTTTGTTGCTGCTACTTTGTTTACTTCAACACCTGGACAGTGCCATTCTATTTGCATCTCTACAAGGAACAGACAAAAGGACCAGCAATTGTCAAGTGCTTCATTCAGCAGCTTCGTTTGAATGTGGTTTGGTTGCTAGCATATACAGACCCAACTACTTCTGTAACTATTTAGCTTTTATCTAACAGTACAGAGGAAGAGATATGGTAGGTGTTAAGGCCCTGGTTATCAACTATGAGTCACTATGCTTTGCACGCAAAGCAAATATGGCTTAAAGAAAGCAGTTTTGCTATGTCCAGGTCCAGACAGAACCACAACTTAAAAATAAGATGAGAAGAAAGGGTCAGAAATGCAGCAAAACTATACCAACATTATACAGATTGAAGATCATACTTGACATGATCTGGGGAAGGGCTAAAATAACCTCCCTGAAGAGTGAATCCATGCCTCGTGGATTTTATTTCATAAAATTCCCCCACAGTATGCCTTTATTTTCACAGACTAACTCTACAGTATACATTAATGTAATTCAGGAAAGCTGACCTTTCCCACTAACCCTATTTTGCAGTTTAAGTATATCTCTCTTCCACACTTCTTTACTTAGTTCCTCTGCAGGGTTAATTAGCTTTGGGCAAATCTTTGTGCTAACACAGCAGTATTCTTCTAGTACTTGAATAAGCTTGTTTAGAACCTCTTGAGACTATCACTGCATAGACAGCAGCACTGTGCCTCAGGGACATATCCCAGTAGTTGCATTCTTACAAGCACCTTGAAGTGGTGCGCCAGCTCCCTAAATGAGAGCTGAATGCCTATAACCATCTCTAGGCACCTTTAAGACACCTACTCCCAGCTTTGTTTTACCTGAAATAACAATGATAATAATGGTTCTTGCTTCAGCAGGGTGCAAAATCCTTGAGTGAACTTAACAATTCTCAGCTGCAATCACTATTATAACGGACAGCTCTAAAAAAGGCAGTAAAATATTCAGTTCTATAGAGACACGTCCACATGCACTGCTGGTTGCTAAATTGGTAATTTCTTGTCATCTCACAAGTATATAACATCCTCAAGCTACCATCTGATTCTAAATTAACCACTTTCACATGAATAGTTGGCCAATGAGGATATGCAAGTTATTTCTGTTGTCTCTGAGATAAATCAAAGAGCTCCCAAGAGAACTTCTGTTGATTATCTACTGTCAAAGCCAGTTACCCAAATGGTATAACCCTATCTGTACTCACACACCAAGTAGATTCCTATGGACATCACTAGGATCACAGATACATGTAATTTTTTCAGGATATCCCAATATTCTATATTGGGCATTGTATATATATTTATATTTTTTAATATTTTTTTTTAAACTTCTCCATTACCAGAGTGGAGCACTACAAAACCTAACTAACCCACCTTTGTCTTAGAAAACCTGCATTCTACCCCATTTCACACAAATCATCACTATGTCCTGAATCCGTATTATTCAAATGTACCAGCATCCATGGAACAAAGTTCACAGGCAGCATCCAAACACCAAAAAGCAGAAAGTGAAATATTAACTTTTACATCTGCTAAGCCTGAAGGAGGAGGCTGCAGTTAATAACAAAGGATGCATGAAACCAATGCAAAAGGAGTGTTGTAGCTCATGGTCTCCTTCAGCTGTCTGCCATCGAGACAGACCTTGACTTGGAACTCAGAGGGCAATGTCAAATCCTGCCCCTGAGGAAAAATATTCCCATGCAGCAGTACAGCCTGGACCAGCTGGAAAGCAGCTTTGCAGAGAAGGTTCTAGGGGTGCAGTTGGACCAGACACTGAATGTGAGTTCCCAGTGTGGGTCCGCAATCCAAGGAAAATATGGAGATACTGGAATGAGTATAGTCAACTGCAACAAACATAATGAGGGACTAGAAGTCATATGTGAGGTTCAGAGATGGGACTGTTCAGCCTGGAGAGATGGTTCACAGGAATATCTAATCCACGCGTACACATAGTTGATAGGCATGGAGAGAACAGAGAAGACAAAAAGACTCTGCTTAGTGATTCCATGTGAAAGCACAAGAGACAATGAATGTTGACTGAAACATACAAAATTCAGTTTAGATGGTATGGAAAAAATTTCTAGTGGTGAGGGTGATTGAACACTGGCTGAGGTTGCTCAGAGATGTTCAGCATCCAGCACTGGAGATATTAAGAGAGAACTGGGCACAGTCCTGAGCAATCTGCACTTAGTGACTACTGCTTTGTGTCCAGGAGTGGATCTTGAGCAGTTTCCCTATCACCTCAACCATTATTCTGTGATTTAAGCTCTTGGCTTTATTAGCTTACTTTTTTTTGCTAGAAGGGTGAGTGAAGTAACTGTTTACAAGTACATTTAAAGATCATTTTAGGAGGAAAAATAAATATATTTGCCATGGAATTTCAGTTTAATAAACAGAAGCACAAAATACCATCACTAAGGCCGGAATTCAGGCACTAAAGCAACAGACATTTCTAATATTTTCAGAATTGCTATAGGTTCTTTAATGACTCAAAGTGGCCAAGACACAAGTTTCAAATCTACTTAAAATGACAGATTAGATTTTTTTCCACCCGCTTGTCAAGGAAAAGCAATCTCGTTTCACTTGTTTTCAAACACAAAATTTCATTCCATCCAATTATTATTTTTCACACTGCAATCTTGTCAGAAAGGGAATCCAGGATTTGAAAGTGACCTATTTTAAAGATGTCTCACAAATAAGAAAGCAAGGTTTATGTTCTGTTCATTGTAGATGAGGAATCAGAGTGAGGAAACCCCTAGAGAGAAGCCAGCCTAATACAAAACCATTCAGTGCTAAAAGTGAATAGAAAGACAACCTGGGAGCACATTCTCAGAAAACCTCAAAGGGGCCCACTAACTCCACATTTACAACATACAGTTGGTGCTTTAAATGCTAGAAATGAAACAATAGACTCTTTACTCATTGCTCTTCTAGTTATGGGAATGCCTACTCAGCCTCTATGTAGTGAGATTTAGCCATAAATCTGCAACAGAACATAAAGCAAGCCAGATGCTCAATTTCAAAGAAAATAATAATAATAAATTAAGTATATTGGAGGAAAAATCCATCCAGAACAGTTCAACATAAAGCCAGAACTTTAACTCTGAAAGCACCACATCACAGAGTGCTAGAAACAAGTAATACATGAAATAAATCTCCTGAGTTCTTGACATATACAGATGTTCTTTTCTCAAGCATCTGTCACTGGGCTCTATTACAAACGTAATACACATAAGACAGAACCCTGGTTTGACCCCATCTGGCTGCTTCTATAATTTTAACTCCACATTTTAGGAGTGGCTACCAGAAGAAAAAAGAATTCCAGGTAACAACACAGCCTCCTCTTTATCTCCTGCACAACTACAATCCTCAACTCCAAAAGCAAAGCATAGTGAAATACAGGAGTTACAGAATACATCAATTCATCCATGTGAAAAGGACACATGCCATCTATAGTGTTTGTAAAGAACCCTCTCAATAACAATCTGCCTAGCACAGTGGATGTAATCAGCTATATTCAGAAATATATGTTCACTATACAGCATCTGTTATATAACAAAGAGGAAGAAGAAAAAGGATCAGATGTAAACCAGAACTGCTAAAACAAAGAATGGCCAGTCCATAACATCTCGGAACAACTTCTTAAATTTGCTTTTTCTGTGACTAATCCAGCTGAGAGTTGCAAAGAAGCAGCAGTCTCAGTGAGCTGGACTTAGAGATGGGTGGAAGCATTAGATGACAGGTGAGCCGGGACAAAGCAATTACAGCTAGGATCTACACTCAGCCTCTGTTTTACTGATGGGCAGCCCAGAGCAGTGTTGTGGCCTAATACTTTCACCCTGAATATGGGATGCTGTTTCAATATAGCATTCAGTTCCTATAAATTATTCAAATATGTATAGTAGATGCTTTCACAGACTATTTCTCATGAATGTTCTTAATTTCAAGAGTGCAGTTCATATCGGCACATAGCAATTTGAACTTTGGGTTCCTTTTTGGAAAGAGTACAAGAAGCAATCTTCATTCAGATGGAACAAAGCTATAAATCTTTCACTGTTGTGTAAAGACAAGTAGGAAAGCAGTTGTTTTCCTAGTGTGAGGCAAACTAATGTCATACACAAAATGTATAGGGGGAGAGCCTCAGATGGTTTGAGTTTGCTTGTTTACAGTAACAGCAGTAGAATTATGTCAATTTACACACACATAACATGTCACCAACAGTTTTCAGTGGAGGTTGGATGAAGACAAACCATCAGTGTTTTTTGTTGCCTTTTTTTTTTCCCCCTTACAACATTAAGCCAACAAATCAAAACAGTATGCGTGGCTCTAAAGCCAGCTATAATTTCCACTTTTTACACAATTATGCCTCTCCTAAATGATTTTATTTCCTACCTACTCCCTATCAACGGTGCACACCACCAGAATTTTGTGTTCTGAAGGTGCAGCATGCAGAGAGAGCTCACAGAGAAATAGCAACTTCAATCAGCAATTCAGCTTCCTTTAACTATAAAAATGAATCTTTTTATTAGCTGATCAAGACAAAGTGAGAATATGGCTGCAGAAAGCAAATGGATCGTTCTCTAAACGATTCTCTATCTTTATATAATAAGAGCGTATCTAATTCCTACAAGCAGAAAAAAAAAGTCTAAGAATGAAGTATCATTATTATAACAAAATAAAATCTCTCAATAGCCATCATAGGGCTTACCCCTGAAAGATACCAACTGTAATGAAAGGTCAGATGATGGGTGGAATTACAACTTCTTCATCAGCAAGATGTGGGAAGGAAGGGAAATGGATTCAAAAAATCCTGACCAGCACAGCAGCTTATGTTAGCGAAGAGCTTGTGGCTGTTTTCAGCCTTTCAGCACAAAACTACATAACTCCAACTGCACTAAGTTTGATTCCAAAAGCTCTGTGTCCTGCCTTCTCTGAAAGGCCAAGAAGAGGTTGCAGAGAGTCTAGTTACCACATTCAGATGGTCATTTAGGGCATCATGGTGAACTGCTGTCCGAGGATCATAAGCACATGCTCATTGTGGAAGGAAGCCATACCAGGATCCAAGCACCAGCATTAACTACATATTTTATCAGATAAATGTAATTTCTCACTTGGAAATTTCATTACATGTTCTCTTCAAAGGTACTTTCTGTGATGTTTTCATAATCTCCAATTATTAGCATGGTGGGGTGTGTGTCAGAGATCTACATCATATTTAAGTCACAAACAACAGTCTAGCATAAATTAATGACAGCTGGAGTCAAAATACAAAGATCCAAAGGAGTGGGACAGAAGAGGACATGGACTGCACCGTAAAATAGAATCTAACATTGTAGATTGAAACATATCTGACCTGAAATTATACAAATGTTTTCTATATCCACTTAACACAACAAAAATAAACGTGTCTCATAATTGCCTGACATGTACGCTTAACACTACCAATAACACTGTCACCAACGGTAATATCTCACCTTTACTTTAAAAAAATACCAAAACTAGATATGCCTGAGGACTGTATCAGTAACACCACAAACTAATTCAAATAGCTAACAAGCTTAGCATATTTCAGCTAAAGTATACACTTCAGTGTATACCTCTGCTGTTCCCAGCTTGTTATAAAATAAGCAGCAACGTTCCTTCCCTCTACAAAACATTAGATGAGCTACATGGAGGGAATATCCAGACAGTGCCAAGACTTCTTATCATTTTTTAGAGGCATTTGTCTGTCATGCACCTAAGAAGTAAGCAACAGCAGCAACTTTGATTTTAATTGCTTCACCCAGCCACACCATGATGCTATAACTCCTTGCAGAGAGTGGTGATCTGAATCTCAATGGCAGCACTATCTGTCTGTCTGGTTATCTAGCAGCAAAAATCAACTGTCCCATGTTAACAAACAGTCTCTCTCCTTTCTTACTGCAATTAAAATAAAATCCTCACTACTATCATTAAAGAGAGTCATCAATATCTCAAAATAAACTGTCAAATTCTCTAAACGAGTCAAGGAAAAGAAGTTACATGTTTTCCACTATTCATTAGCAGCATTGCTCAATGACACTGCCATTTTTTTTCCCCGATTCTTCATGTGAATTCAAATCAGACAGGACCCAGGATGTTGGCTTTACTTAGGAGATGAGTTTGAAGAGTCACTGCCTGGTTTGTCTGTCACCATACCCAGAAAGGGTTTGTTAATCCACATGAAACCAATCTGTTTTGACATTTGGCTAAGTCAGTAGCTGCAGAGAAAGCTGCACTCGAATTTTCACAACCTTCACATGGAGCTTCCAGAACAGCCAGCATTTCGTACAGAATAAGGCAGTTTAATTTATTTAACAAACTCTTCACTTCCAGCTTAAGAAGTCTCAAAGAGCACTGCCTTGCTCCTCCTAACTATCCTTCCAGGCCTTTCTGATATTTCTGTTCTAAAATATCCAGGACTCAGAGGCTTCAAAATCCAGACTGACAGCTGGAACTTAACTGGACGTGCTAAATCGAAGTCCCATCTGCCTTCCCTCTGAGCACAGCTCTACCAGCAGAGCCTGGAAGAGGACAGACAGACAAGCACACATTGCAGGGTTCAGCAGTACAGCTTCAGCCCAGCCAGACCCCCACGTGCCAGCTCAGACAGGCGCAACGCTCCTTGCTTCAGAGGAACAACAGCAAATGAACTGACAGGGTCAGAAGCTAGCCACTGGATAACAATGTGTTTTGGTGCTTAAATCTAATTTTATGACTCCTCTGAGAAAACGCAGTACAGATGCCGAGAAAAGTTAACAATTTCTTTGATTAAGCTTAACAGGTCTCCTATTCAAAAAGTTCAGATCTCAAACTCGCTCAGTGGCAGAGAAGGGTTAGAAAGTGAATTCTAAATAATTCAGTTCAAGAAAGCATTTACTATTTTTTAATCTAAATACTTCTTTAGTTGCAATAGTTCATTCTGACTATCACGTAGCATGCCTACAAAGTGCTTGATTCTGAAAAGACAGTTCTGTCTTGAAAAACCTGTAGCATAAAGAAAGATACTGAAATAAATGCCTCTCAGAGACACATGCAAAGGAGCAATCTTGGTATTTTCTTTTCAGTTCTCTGAATAGCTTTCTTCCTCTAGAAGATTCTTTGTTTGGTAGCATGCTTCTCCTGGTAGAGCATTTGATAAACCTTACAGCAGAGAAATGAAGTTCGAATTAATATTAAAGATGGCTCAACACATATGGACAATGTAGAAAGTGGTAAAAGATAAAGACCAAAGTAATAGCAGAACCAAAAATTAAAGGAGAAACAAGAGCCATGCTTAGGTATTTCCTCCGGTGTCATACGGAGCTTGAATAGATACTAACTATTCACACTAATGAAAATCTGAGATACGCAAAGAGAGAAGCAGCACAGTCTGATTAACAAGAAAAGACACTAATCAACATTAGACTAAGTGCACTCTTCAAGTTGAAAACATTACCTTTCCTAAAAGAATGCAAATTCATGCATCACAACGAAATGCACTTCAACATTTATAAAGCTAAGAAATGTCTTCAGTAACAAAATACAACGGAAGTGAGAAACGATCACAGTTAGCAAATTCAAGACATTCAAAATACAGCTCAGAAATGCTGTGCCTATAGTAATAAGGCAACAATTTTAAGTCTCCCATTTTGTAAGTAATTCTGGCAGTACTTAAATGCCAAAACAAACCAACAACAAAAAATGAAAACCTTATAGATTTTCTTCAACCACCTATAGTTACAATCATTTCCATATCCTGAATAATAAATAAAGCAATTCATCAATACTATCAAAAGACTGTTCATAAAACAGTAACAGCAAATTATTTTTTTCAATAAAAATATCAGTAACCTAGCAATGCTGGAAAAAAAAAAGCCATCACTCTCATCCCCATTTAAACACTTTTCTGATTATGTTACAATATATTTCACAGCTTGCTCTCAGTTCTGAAAGAACCATCACAGAAATGTAATCAAAAAGGAAAAGTGAATGTGTGGACCTGCATTAATCCTTTTCTTTGTTACATACTAGCACTATTAATTTACTGTTAGTTCTTAGATTAAAAAGTTCAGATTTTATTTCAGAAATACCACTGGGAATCATAAGAAACTGCAGATGAATTTAATTGCATTTGGAGGAGGAGAAAGGAAGACTGCTTCTAACTTGACTGCTCAAAGTAGTGCCATCACCTCAGTGTTTTCCATTATAATTACTGTTGTTATGGTATGCACATCTGGTCAAGCCAAGCCACAGAATCAGTAAGAACAGAATACAGTACAGGCAGAGTCTATTACCTGGCAAGGTGACAGTCCTTTACAGTCAGTGTGTACTTCACAATATCTGTTCTTGAGGTTGTCCAGAAAAAATCCTGTCCATCTGCTTACTCCAAACTAGAATTCCTCAATGTGAAAACAATTCAGAAAGAACCTGAAGCAGTGTGGTAGTTCAAAACCTGGTCACCAGGTCAATACAAGGTGCAAGGCTACCCACAACACACAAGAAAAGTTTGTCACTGCTAACATAGCACATTTTTTGCAAGCAGGAAATAACTGAGAGGCACATTAATGAGTAACACGTGCATAAGAAAGATAACAGAATGATTAGATGAGCTTTTATTTCTCTATCGTTTTGATTACAGCATCTTCTTCACATGTACTGGAGCAGCCTGGACCATTATCTCACTTGAACTTAGGGCAGAAACTAAAAAGCTGCATACTCATTCCAGATGAAATCATGAATAATTTAAATCAGCTTAAGCCAATGCAAGAACATCTATCTTGCTTCAAAAGATGGGATCCAGCACCATCTCTCCTCTAACACCTTGCCATACAAATTCAATGTGCCATTTGTTTCAGCTCTATCACTAGTCCTATGAGCACTGTGTTCTCACACAAGGTGAGAAACTGATGTGAGCATTAAAAAGGAGGGCAGAGCTGGGACTTCCTAAGACAAGCCAGACTGAGGTCACCATAAGCTGACCACATAGTCAGACAATGTGGGATTTAGTTATTTCTCTTGTTATTTCTCTTTCTAAACTAAAATGAATCAGAAGGTTGCTAAATTGAATTGTCCTCCTTCACCTCATAAATGACAGGAAAAATCAGACTTTTTTTTTTTTTTTTTCTTATTTCTTCCGAGAACACTGAAACCGAGGAATAATTGGAGAAGACAACAATGTGAGTTTCAAACTAATAATAACGGAAGAACAGCTACTTGTGACTTTGATAAAGTATAACTAGATAACTAAGAAAAAGCATGTTTTTAAAACCTGATATTTTAAAGCCTCATATAATTATTTTTAAAGTTGCCCAGGCCAGAGCAAGGAACTGAAAGGAGGCCTCATGGCAGATGCAGCTCCTCAAAGGGAGCAGAGGGACAGGAATAGGGCTGAGGGAACGGCATAGAGCTGTGTCAGGGGAGAGGCAGCTGGGGATCACGGAATGGTTCTGCACCAGAGGGCAGTGGACATGGAACAGGTTGGCCAGGACTGTGGGCATGGCCCTGAGAGCTGGAGTTCAAGAAGCGTTTGGACAACAGTCTCAAATTTGAATGTGGATTTGGGGGTCCTGCGTGGAACCAAGAGTTGGAATCAATGATCCTTGTGGTTCCTTCTGACTTGTGATATCCTATGATTCTATGAAGTCATATGGAAGAGTTCATCCAATTCCTTCTATTAAGTAAGGAATCAATGTGATTATTATTTAAGGTCTCCCATGTGAGCCTTATTCAGATACTGTATAAGGAGGGGGCAATTATTCCAGATTTACACCCCTTTACGCAAAATGAGTAAAATAAGTATATTTTTCCCTTTCCCTCACATTTTTAAAACAGGAAGGAAAAAACAACTGCTAGGATTATAGCTCTTGCCATAAATGTAATGTTATTTTCATTCCCAGTTAAGCTTCTTTGATGACAAGGAAAGCTGCAAAAATTTATATTTTTTTTTTTCATTTCAGTAAAAGGGCTGAAAACTTAAAAAGTAATTTCTGAGCAAAGTGAATTGAAATACTTTTATTTTAAGAATTACTACCTAGCATTCTTTAGCCTATAATTTTCTTTGGTACAAAGCATCATTAGATACAATCTTGCATTAATTGCTGTGTCACTAAGTACTCTGGGCATGGTCTTCTTTAATCTTCTCACAGATACAGACAACATTTCATGAAGTATTTAAATATTCATCAAGACAGGGGTTATCACAGTCAGAATAACTTCAGGTCGTGATGTTTTAGACTCCTTCTTGGAAAGTAGGACAAAAAAAGTACATATATTGTTAGTTATGAGAGGATGCATGAGCAGTAAAATACGGGAGCTCAGCCTGCATTGGAATGGGAACCAAAATTTTTCTCTGTGATGGAAACTGCTGGGAGCCTGAGAAAGGAGCAGGAAGAAAAGACACTGAACTGTGAACTAGCTACCACTCCTACTAGTATTTTCATTCATGGATAGACAAAGCTTGCGGATCTATATCCTGCAAAATAATAATAATAAAACAGCTTTAATAGAAATTGCATTGAATTTTATTCAAAATTCTATAGCCATATCTACACAGGAAAAATTGAACGCTAATTGAACACTAAGATAAATTGACTTCAAAAGTGAGTTTAAAATGTATTAGTTAAAATATTAAACCCCCAAGTGGACGTTTTCCTTCATAAGTGGCCTAGTTTAATCTGATTTAATTAGTATTTTACTAATACACCTTCTTGCTAATTACACTTAACTCTCCTGAGTATATCTATACAGTCACACTGCAGAAGGCCGCCAAAGACAAGCTGTGAGACCTGCTTTGGTCCCACTGGGTTTTGTCCAGCCAGGACTAAGGCAGGAAGACAGAATGGCCTGGAAGACTGCACCAAGGGAAGCAGGCACTACAGGTGCAAGGCAGTCTGTGCACATTTTGCACACACAACCTGTGTGAAGTAAGAGCTGTGCATCAAGCGGTGCATCGGTTGCAGCCCAAGCTGACCGGCTCTGGTGGCACATGTCAGCATCTGGAGCGGGAGCCTCACAGCAAGGGGGCTGAAAGCAGGAGTGAGTTATGAGATTTCAAACTCTATATGCACGTCTGGACAAGCCTGAAAGATTCACAAGAACAAATCTGCCCAAGAATAATTGATGCTATATAATATTAGACATGGGGAAAATTGTTAAGAACATAGAAAGCTCTATTACCTGAATATTTAAGAAGACTAATCTAAGCAAGCACTGCTTTTATCTTATACACATTTTATACAATATTCTAATTCATCATGCCTCTTTTCTGCTAAGCTTTTTCCTTGTTTCTGTTTGAATACTTGAAAGACCAAGGAATTAAATTCAGTACCATAACCAAATAAAGAAGAACACTGCAAATAAAATTGGAATATAAATGCTAGTTCTAAGCCACAGTAATCCTATTTTCTTGTCCTAGCTTTTTAAAAGCATCACTCATACACCAAGCCCATACAGAGTCTACAGAAAGGCACTGGGAAAGCATGCACGCACAAAGGAGGAAAAAAAGAAAAAAAAGAAAAAAAGGTATTCCATGTAATATTTAGTTGTTTTTCTATTGCAGCATCTGTAATACTGTCAATTTAATGCCGTAGGTTAAATAAAAAAAAAAAACCATTCTGCAGTTTAAAGACAAGTGAGATGAACTGGAGTTCTTTCTGCGTGTTCAGATGCCTAGTGATAATTCACCACACTGATGGTGTCCTATGGCTGATGTGAAAGAGTTGGTAGTTTCTGTTCCTACTGGGCAGGTATCCAAGCTGCAAAGCTACTGTTCACTTGTCACTAATTGATACCCTTGGTAGTCCATTAGGGAAACTATGGAATGAATAAGCACCTCTCACTGGTAAAAATATGCTCAGAACATGGTAAAAAGATTGTGGCACACTGGCAAAAGAGCATGAGAAAGGCTTCGCTGCTAGTCATGCTCCATCCATTCAGAAGATAAATAGAGGGCTTCATTCTTCAGATCTGTCACTTTGGCATCTTTCATAGCAATAAATTAGCATTTAAGAAAAAGCTACAGGAAAATTAATTCTTCTCGCTGGTGACAAAACCCAATTCTCACACATAAACATAACAAAGGACAATCACTTCATAAAATATTCTCTGCAAAATAATGTATTATTCATACTCTGAATCATGCAAAATTTCTCTGACCTTTTGTGCACAGCTTTTTGTGGATGTCATCAACCGTTTTATAATTTTCATGGATTTTTCATACTCTCAAACTCATCAAAATTAATATTAAGAAGTGATTTGATATTGTATTTTAAATCATTATAAAATAATTTTACTAAAGATCTGAGAGGGAAGGAACACTTAGTAGTCTCCAGGCTCTCCCAATGTCTATTCATGAGAGATTTCTAATTGTTAAATAATCCTCTCGTTTGATATTTGCATAATCTATTGTTCAATTACATTAACTTACTGAATAAGCATTTCAGTAGAAATGTACTTAACTTCCTTCCTAACTAATTCAAACAAGATAGCACTCTAATTTACAGCATCTAACAATCTCAGAAATTAATGCTCAGTACTAAACAGCTGGAAATAGTAACACTAGCACTGTTCCACACACAGATACAACTCTAGCATTTGAACTGCAGCTATTAAATTTGATACCATGATGGCACATTCATTCTAGATTAACACACAATGAAGCTACCTCCATACTGTTACTACCAATAGTTAAAATGATAAGAATTTGCTCAAAAACCAACATGCCCAGTTTCAATCAGCTTTGTATGTAATTTTTGTTAAATTCATAATGACAGCATTTTGCATCTTTTTCCCAGGCAAACTACATCAGCCAGTCTGGCCCTTGCACCCAGCCATTCTGCCAAAGCTCCAGTGTTATTTCATGCCAGCAAAAGCTTGTGCTTCTCCAATATCAGTCTAAAACAAGAGCTAGCTGGAAGGTGTTCAAACATAGCTCAGTGAAATAACACCCTTGCAATTCCTTAGCGATGCACCCAGCCAGTATCAAGTCATGAATTGTAGCAGTCACCATAAATCTGACCTACAGCAAGCAGTGTTTAACACAAGGTTTCCAACAATGCAGCTGATTGCAATTACTGGCAGAACAGTTTCAGAAAATTCACAGAAGTCCTGAGTGAGGCAAACAAGAAGTAAGGAGAGTTAGAGGTCGTAAGTATTCAATCTCGGTTTGAAAAAAAAAAGAAAGTGAAAACAAAGAGAACACAGTTTTCATCTCAATAAGCATGGCTTTGAAGCTCTTACAAATGCTCTGCACTATGGAAATAATACATCCCATTGTTACAAGAGCTGTGTGCCCAGCAGTAAGTGATACTTACTTTTCAGCTTCTCCCATAACAGGGCTGCTACAGACATACACATATTTACTAAAACTTTCCTGCTCAAGGCAGAGCAGCAACTGACAAGGCTTTCCACTGCACATACATAGCATATAATATACCATGTAAATATCATATCAAGAATTGAGTTAAATCTGTGTTTCTTTGCTTTGTCTTCTCCTCAAATTGTGGTAATTTTAATCTGTAATACGAGGAAGAAAAAAAAATCTATTCTAGATTCAAGGTAACTTTAAATAACTTTAAGCATGAGAACACTAAAAATCAAACTCGTATGTTCCCCAAACACTGCAGATAGACCTGTGCTTCTTACAAAAACCATAGTTGACATAGAAGTAACTACTGTTTGTACCACTTTTAAGAGCTGATGTTACCTTGGAGTACAATACAAAACTGAAAAACAAAGACAGACTTTGAATGCCTTGGGGCACTCAAGTTACTGCTGGAAAATTCTAATTACTGACTGGCTGTTCTCCTCTGGGGGAGAACTTATTTATCTTTACAATAAACAAAAAAGTATGCTGGATATTTTATGCAGATAAGACACAGAATACACTTTCACAGGACTATCTTACTACACCTGTTTTCCACAGTATTATAAGAATATTCCAGCAGAGATGTAAAGATATAACATAGTATTTTAATTATTCTTCTAAGATCAGCAGCTCAAGGAGCCATGGAAATGATGCAATCCTACACGTACTTGTAGAGGGCCATCCAAAGCTACATCTCAGCCTCTGTTTGAGCACTTCAAGATGAAAAAGCAGATCAGGCATACCCTGGATAGGATTGTGAATATAATACTACTACAGTCTGTGGGAGGCAAAATATTTCACTGCAAGGAAAATCTGACAGTGGAAATTTCGATTCCTTGCATTCTTTAAATATAAACTTATACATGTGAAGCATTCAGAATTGGAGAAAAAAGTCAGTATTTATACCTGAACTAACAGAAACAGAAGGAAAATTCAAGACGTTGATTTAACTTAAGAATTAGTGAAACCCTTCATAACTCGAAACCGTACACATCTTACAGTCAAAACACTCACAAAGATTACTGGCTACATAAAATAAGCATACAGTCAATGCAGGTTACTGCAGATCAAAATAACACGTGAACATATCACCATTTCTGCCAAAATTTTCACCTCTAGTTTTCTGTGCTATTTTTCTAAAGCTATCCTATGCTTTGGCTGACTTGACCTCTTGCTTCTGCACATTTTAATGCCTACAGAAAACACATGGATTATCCCACTGATTTTCATCTACCCCACCAGTTTCCACCTGCCTTGGGAGATGAATTGTGCAGGCTTTATTCTAGCCTTTCTTTCTATCCCTCATATAGAACTAGTCTTTATCCCCACACTAGCTTCATCAAAGCTTAAGCATGTACATTTTTTAAAAGGAATTACTGCCTAAAACAAGTGCAAACAATCAGCTGTTTTACAGTACTCATGATCTGTTGTCCTCATAGCAAAACCCATTCAAAGTGAGTAGAACTTTGAAGTTCTTCTTTTCTTGACACATTCCAGAAGTTGAGTATTATTTTAAGTAACATCCAAGAACATTACAGATTCAATAAGACAGTTATTGTACTTCATGTGGTTTAGGAAAATCCAGCTTGCAAATCTCAACAGGTGGAGACAGAGGACTGGATGAGAACATACAAACATGCTGTCAGCAGCAAACTGAACGGAAGAAACCATTTCAAAAAAGCAATTCTGAACCAAAGAAAAAGCTTGAGATCTTGTACTTTCATTGCACAACAGTGCATAATGCAGGAGTCATCCTGCTTGCATTCCATTAGCATCTTCTCTTTAAAAAAAAATTTGTCAAACAGTAGAACGTATCCAATTTCTAAATGTACCAGATTTGCTAAATTGTCATCACCATCTTCTCTTTATAGAACACCCCCAATATGCCAATACTTCACAAGAAAGACTCAATCCCTGATGCAACTGTTTGTCTGTCTACACTGACAACCAAGGAGAAGCAGCAATGAGGGTCAATGCAGTTGAAGCTGGAAGAAAGCAGGGATGTTGTATTTGAACTAGGTTAGGAAGAGTTATTTTTTCTTACTCTCTGGCTTGTTGTTTTGTTGTTGTTGTTGTTGTTTTTCCTGGAGTCATTTTACTTTTAGAGAGTAAGCCTTAGCAAGGATGCAAAAGAAAAGCTAAAATGTAAGGGTCCCTTTGAACGCTTGCTCACAGAGGAGGGATTTGAATGAGAATGAAATCAAAATCTGAAAGACAAGGGTGTAAGTGAAGGGAACTGAAGAGGAGTGAATATTTTTGTATCATCTGGCAAGATACAGTCAAAATCCTAGATAAAATAGGGCAGCTCCTGATCACATTTAGAAAGGCTGAAGAGAGGAATCTGGACATTGAAATAACAAAAAGGCAACAAGCAAACTCTCAAAGCCATGTTTTAAAACAAAAGTGGAGACAAGGAAGACAATACTAGAGATGCAATGAGTACAGTGTAAGAAATGGCATCAAACTGAGTTGAAAAGGAGTGAAAGTTACATACCACAGTTCTGATTATGCAGGAGAGGAAGATGTAGCCAGTGGTGGCCAAGGAACTGCAGTAGTACAAGAGCCTGGGGGAAGGAGGTGGACAGGTTTTGCCATGTTTTCATTTTATTGGCAGAAGGCCACGTGGTGGAAACGTCTAATGTAAAGAGGGAAAGATAATCTATCACTTACACAAACCTAGTATATGAAGTCCCAAAACCAGATTAGGATACTGAGAAATGAGTTACCACATTAGAAGACCTGATAGAAGATCTCTTTTCCCAAATTAAACAGCACCATAAATTAAACAGCACATCAGGTACTATAAGATATCACAAATGCTGGCAAAACCCATACCCAAAGCTGAGCAAAAAAAAAAAAAAAAAAAAAAAAAAAAAAAAAAAAACCTGAAGCCTGAAGGACAAAAGCATTTGCCACGTGTGTGAATAACTATTGATGTCAACAAAAAAAATATCCAGATACTACAAGAGTAAAAGAGTCTGTAATGATGTAGCCAGTAGAAACTGTTGTTATTAATGCAATTTGCTAGAGTATAAAGGGGACCAGAGATGAAACTGTCAAACAAAGAATTAGCAATAACAATGTCAAGGATAAGAGAGTCTTCAGCACTTTCAACCGGTACAGTAGCATACAGAAGTAGGAAAGTGCAACTGTCGCTTCTAAGAAAGCTGGAAAGAAAGGGGCAATGTTGCTGACAATGTTTTATCATACCCACATAATTCTGATGATAAATTAAGCTCTTATCTTGTGTTCATACAACAAAGGGCAAAAAGGACATCACAGAATGGTTTGGGTTGGAAGAGACCTCAAAGGCCATTTAGTTCCAATCCCCTGAATCACTTCTAAGTGTTTCAGATTCTATGCTGCCTTAAATAAAGAGAAATCACAATTGTATGAGTTTAGAAGCATAAAAACTTACATAGAACATGATTGGTTCCTATAAGCATTTTCTAATAAGGGCTACTATGCCATTTTAATGTGAACAGTATTCTATATAATTACAGCGTCATTATGTTTAACTGCGTCTGAATACATTCTAAAAAGTGGGGAATAAAAGAAATGCGATACAGAAATCCCATCATCACTGTTGTACTGTGTTATTTAAACGTAATTTCACTTTGACAAGATTTTATTCTCAAGCTCTCATCCTAGAGAAGAAAAAAAAAGACATCCTTCTTCTAGCCATTCTAGTTCCCAATATCTGCTGATGTCTCTAATCACATCAACTCTTATATCCTGTAGTTTTCTCTTTCTCCAATTTTACTCTCTTCTCCTGTTTTTACTTGGATCCTCACTCACTCAAAAGCTCTATACCATCTCTTTATTTCTCATTCCTCCTCCACAGCTTTTTTTTGCTTTCGTTCTGCTTGCTGCCCTCCTTTCTAGCTCTCTGTACACTGTAAAAAAATATTTAAATAGAAGATTTCACTTCCAAAACTGGATTCTCTGGCAGCTGCAATGGGCTGGAGCTGGCATGTGTTGCTAAGCAGCTCTTTAGTATCCTGCGCACTGTCGATGCAATGCCCTGATTTGCAGAGCACCAAGGGCCTACATACCTCAGTTGCAAGAAGATCAAAGCTCTGATAATTTTTGGAGGTGTGTAGGAGGACAGGCAAAATAATATTGTTTTGGTTGTTTGTTTGTTTTAAGTAAAAATGTAAATAAGTTTTTTTTTAATGTGTCACCTATCTGTTATTGCCACCTCTAGAAAATAAGCAATACTTTGCAACTAAAAATCACTGGATAATTTTTGTTTGCAAAGTCAAGAGAAATAATATTTAAACCAAAACCAGCATTGAGATCTCTGAATTCATAACAAGTTTACTAAAGTAGCACATTTCTCCATTGCTTTGTAACTGTATCTCACCTCCTCCTAGGCCTACTGAATCCCACAGCACAGCAAGGCCCCATGTATTGATGCCGTCTGTGCCAGATAAACACCTCAGTGCAAAGCAACACAATCACTGCCAGCCTATGCAAAGTAAAAATTGCAACATATGCAGAGATAAATGGCAGGGCATAGTCTTGCTGCAGCACATGAGCTGTGGTACCATTAGCTGAGACTACAGTCACTATATCACACGCAATTTCTAGGTCCTCTCAGAGTTCTTTTCTCAAATCCCAAGAGTAACTGTGTACCTGGATATCTAGATGTACATGCTGTAAGAGCCATCTCTCAGATCCTGTATCTGGTTTGAAATCCACTCTAGAGGTATTACTGTTTCACTAAAAAGCACGAATACCAGTTACTTGTAGTCCTGGTAGACCCCAAGACTGAATTTTGGAAAAGACTGAAGGATGAATGTAGGGATGCCACTTTCTGCTCACTGAGTTATATACAAATACATTACTCCTTCAGGAAAATGAACCTGGTTCAGATTGTAACCAGTTGCTCAGATACCATGTTTTATCCTTGCATCCAAGTAGGTGAGATGAGAATGCCCAAGTCCAAGGTGGCCAGACATTAACAACTGGGCTCAGGAACAAGTGAGATGATCAGCATGCGCACCTCAGGATGTCCCACAGCTCAGCCTCTTGTCTGCATGGTAAACATTCATAGAGCTAGCACTTTCATAGAAACACAGAATCTTAAAGCTCATTTAGTTCCACCCCCCTGTCATGGGCAGAGCTGCCACTCACCAGTTCAGGTTGTCTAGGGCCCCATCCAACCTGGCCTTGAATCAGCTACTGTTCAGAGTCCAGTGTCCAGCAACTTCTACAGTGATTTCTACATTTCTTTTTAGCACCAGAACAGAGAGAACCACTGCACTTAGTTTTTTTTAATATACAAATAAAAGACCAGGTAAAATACCTAATGCCAGAGTCTTGTGTCCAGATCTACAGTAAAAGAGCAGAGCTGAAGCCAGAGATTAAGGCCTTGTATTTTTTCTCTTTTTTTCCTATCTTGCCCTATGACTAAGTAAACAATTTGTTTACTTAACTACATGAAGAAGCCTTAACAACATCACTTCATCACTAAAATTGGAAGAAACGTTTATCTAACAGAACAGGAAGCAACGTGTTAAAATACACCTAAGAAGAAAATTCAAAGAGAATAATGAAGATAAGATGGTTTTCATGACAGAAGCTGCAGTTTATTGGATTTAGTAATGACTTGCTGAGAGCATCTTGATGATAAACAACATTCACTTGACTTTGGCACTCAGTCAGCAAGACATGAGACATATCGTTGCATGAAGATCATCACATAGTTTCTGTGCATTTTTTTTGTGTATTAAGCAAAAGAGAATAAAGAAGGAAAGACATTTAACATATGCATTACACAATAACACTTAATACATTTGTGTGAGAGATACAATGAATCCAAAATTTGCTTATGTGACAAAAAAAAAATCTTACTCATTAAATCTAAGGCTAGTCTTTCATGCTTTGCTGATCAATAAGTACACAACATAATCAAAATGGACAAAACACATTACTGGATTACAGGATGAATGGCACAATGAAGATAATACAACTCGCTACATTTTCATTTGTATTCTTTAAAGAACTAAAGAAGAGTTTCTCTGTTCCTTTCTCAAATTCTGGAAACTAAGCATACTTTGTAGAATACTATTATCTAGACACACCAAAGTTCTTTTCTCTTCCTTAGAAGTTTCAGCATTGACATTTTAATTTTTCCAGACAATTTGATTCCTAATTACTCAATAAATTAAGTCACTAAGTTGTAATCTTCATCAAAGACTGCTGCTGGAACATTTAACCCTTACAGCATTTTGGGCTGCTTCTCTCAGATTTATCTGACATTCCCCGTGCCTTTTTTTGGGAGTTTTTAACTTTTCTTCCAGTATTAAACAAGAAGCTGTGTAGTGCAGTCAACATGCCCAAGGAACAGGACACCATCCAGAGAGACCTAGACAGAATGAGCAGTGAGCGCAGGGGAACCTCATGAAGTTCAACAAATCCAAGTGCAAGGTCTTGTACCTGGGTCTCCGCAACCCTCACTGTCAGTACAAACTGGGGGATGTAAGGAGCACAGCCCTGCAAAAAAGGATCTGGGGGTACTAGTGAATGGGAAGCTGGAAATGAGCCAGCAAAGTGTTCTCTCAACCCAGACAGCCAACTGTATCCTGGGCTGCAGCAAAAGACATATGGCCAGCAGGGTGAGGGAGGCGATCCTGGCCCTCTACTTTGAGCTGACTTCATCTGGAGTTCTACATCAAGATATGGAGTCCACAAGAACAGGAGAGACATAGACTTGCTGGATCATGTCCAAAGGAGGACCACAAAAATGGTCCCAAGGATGGAACACCACCCCTATGAGGACAGGCTGATAGAGCTGGAGCTGTTCAGGCTGGAAAAGAGAAGGCTCCAGGGAGAACTGAGAGCAGCCTTTCAATATCTACAGGGAGACTGTAAGAAAGAAGGGGGCAGACTCTATTGCAAGGTCTGCTGTGACAGGACAAGGAGAAATGGTTTCAAACTAAACCAGGGGAGATTTAGATTGGATATAGGGAAAAAGGTTATTTTACAATGAGGGCAGTGAGGCACTGGAACAGGTTGATCAGAAAAGTGGTGAATGCCCCATCCTTGCTGACACTCACACTGTCCTCATAATGTTCCAATCATTTTTCCATGAACATTTTAAATAGAAGATACAGGTACCTAGTAACTGAAAAGTTACATTTAAATTTCTTCAAGTTTGTAAATATATTCAATAACATGACCTTTATTTACTTTACACCACACTAAATTCAAAACACGCTCAAGAACAAATAGAATCATGTGCATATATGAAGACAAATGAAAACGCTAGCTATATTTTCTATGAGAAAAGACAAAGAACAGTGAAAATACTTATACTGATGTAACATGTAGTGTTTCATCATAAATACTGATTTATTTTCACTTAATGTAGGTAAAGTGACACTTGCCTATCTCTACATACTATTACCATGTATCCTTACAAGTTTTTGCTGCTCAAAGCTTTCCTATACAGCTGCAGAGGATGCATACAAAGTCACTCATGCTGGTAAGCTAAAATAGTCTCAGACATGATGCTAAGTGCATCACTTCCTCATGCGCCTCTTACTACATATGTTTGTGCCTTACTTAGGTTGCTCCTATGGAACAACTAAACCAAGAGCAAGCCTACAGCTTATTTTTTTCCTAATATTTCCACAGTACTTCTCTGATCCTGCATACTCATCACCTTGCAAGTTAAGGAGCTTCCATATCTTGTTTTCTCTCTCACTGCAGTTCAGAGCATTAGCAGTGTACTATAAAAGGACTCAGCACCCCTAAGGGACTTGTTCCCTTTCATCATTACCTAGAGGAACACCTGAACATAAAGAACAGTATATACCATGGGTGTCCAAATTTTATGGCTTGCCTAAATCACACTGAGTGGAGAGGATTTGTCTTGGGCCACAGATAAAACATATAATTAATGTACATAAGTAACTTTTAAAAAATTATTATTAAAACACAAAAAGAGGGCAACAAAAACAAAACTAGTGTGTTGGATACGTATGGTGTATAGTTTCAGATAAATAGTGTCTTACCAGTATTGAGTGTTTAATGGTTAGAAAGAAGGTCTTCAGCTTTTACATATTGTTTAGGTATTAACTGACACAATGATAATATTTTATACACAGACTACCGTGACATTTGGTATCTGACTAAATTCACTATTTTTCCCACATATTTTGTAAACAAAATAACATTTTATATATATAATTTTTTCTTCATCTCCACTGGACAAAGATCTAATCAATATTTCAAGTAAATTAACTTTAGTGATTAAAAATAATCAATTTTAATTATATAGGAACCATTCCATGAACAAAGAAAATCCTAATTTATGTATAGGCTGAAGTATATTTCTTGCATAAGATATTATAAAGGCAGAACAAGAATTGCATTCATAATTTCCATTTCACTTCACAGATAATGTCAGAATAATTCTTATGAGATTATGGGTACATTTATAACTAGGCCAGAAATTAAATATTAAATGCATATCTCGTGGAAAATTTAGTTTAGCAAGTAAATGAGTAGGGAAAGGTTTGCTCAAAAAGAAATTAAATGGATTTTTTTTCCATGAATTAAAATATCCAAGTTTAAATGTTGAACTTGAGCATTTAACTCTCAAGAAAAAATTTTCAATACAGAATTATCCTCTTTCAAACAAAGTACTTCTATGGGTTCTCTCACTGTGACAGGATTCAGGTCACTATACCCTTGAGCTTCAAGGTTTTCCAGATCTTTTTTAATTACTCAAAGAATGACAACAGTAACACTCACAGGCAACAGTCATACATGGGCCAACTGTTAAGCTCCTTTAAATCTGGGTCCATGCATTACCAGATACCTCATTGACATTAGTCACCAAACAAAAAACACTGAGCAAATAAGAATATTTCTTAGTAAAATATTCAATGCATATTTTGTGTGAGTAGTACAGACATAGGCAGGAATATAAAAGGATCAGAGAAAAAACTTTCCTCTGCAGTTGCACTTCTAAAATCCCAGTAACAGTGTAAGAATTTTTCTATCTCAAAATGGTCAATTTTTGTTACTCAAAAAGTAAGAACACCAAACAGAGAGCAGCTGTTTGTTTCTTGCTTTTTTCAAAAGTTCTAAGTGGTGGTCACGTGGCAGACTCAGGCTGGTGTCTAAAGGCAGCAGCAGTAAGCAGGCTCATTGTTTCAACAACCGGGAAGCGAGCACTTCAAAAAGCAGAATGAAAGTGGGGATGGGCTCTATTGGAAGTCACACCACCAGCTGAATGATTCCATGTGGTAAAAGGCAGTGCAATGCTTTGCTGCGGACTGAAAAACCAACTGAGTTTAAAAAAAATAAAAATAAAAAATAAAAGAGAGAGAATTCTGGCTATTCTGTAGGCAGGCAGGGCATCACAACACGATGCTGTTTTCTTCCTAAAATGAATCTAGCCATTGTAAAACAAGAGCCACAACTTCAAACTGTTAGAAAAGTGGTCAAGGGAATACACTTCTGTTGCAGTGTTGACTAAAAATCATGGCTACATGCCAACTACCACCTCCAGAGAGCCTGGTAAATAAATAAATTCAAAAAAACTCATGACTAGCCAGCTGAGTATCCCAAAAATATACTTTCATTGCCTACAAAATTATCAACAATGTAAGAAAAATGTTTTCTGAGTTTTTAAATTTAAAGTTACATTAGTAGTAGTTGGTATTGTTTTAATTCCTATCAAAAAAAATCAAGGATGGATTACTTCAATTTAAGACTTACTACACTCACAGTATCATAAGCAGAGGTCTTTAGTCCAAGAATTTGTATATTTCTTCTACTACATGTAAATAAAGATTTAACAAGAGCTAGGAAAAACATACAGGAGATTATGAAACAAATAGAGAGCTCAGAGTGAGGAGATAAATCGCTGACTTGGACTTAGAAAATTAATTTTTTATGGAAGATCATAGAAAGGGTTTCCACATGCTGAGTGAGCACTAATCAAATTATTCTGAAAGAGTAAAATGAAACTGTAAAAAAAATATTGACTTAAAGTGCAAATGCAGAACAAGAGTTGATAGACAATTGAACAAACCTTTGTTGTGTTAAATGGAGACATAAATACTTTGAAATCCAAGATGTTAACTTTTTTTTTCACATTAATAATATGAATAACAAGAATTTGAAGATGACAACAGTGCAGGGACACAATCTCCCAGAGCTGTGTGCACTGTGAAGTAACAGAACACAAAAATGAAAAAATAAAATGGAGGTATTGAAATTTTTCCTATCCCACAAATTTGCTTAAGTATCTATAAAGTACTAAGCATGAGAATATGAGGAGTCGGTAGGGGTTCCAAAAAACTGAGGCCATTGTTTCGGACAGCTGCCCACAGATAACCACCGTAAGTCAGCTCCCACGCACAGGACGAGTCTCATTTCATGAGAAGTAACTCTCAGGGCTAGTCCATGGAGCTGGAGTCAACATAACTAACAATGAATAAAGTCTGTTTGCTCTATCATAAAGTAAGATTCCAGTTCATCTGACTCAACACATTTATTTCTTCACTGACTACAAAGACGGACAACCAGAACAATTATTTCAGCTCACGTACATGGGATGCATCGGAGTTAGATGAGATAAATGCCACCCACAGCTTTCCAATAAAGGGATGTGACAGTAGCAGAACAACCATAATAGCGTACAAGCATCTTAAAGCAGAAAGCCAACAGAGCTGTGTGAATGCCACTTTAAAAATACCCATTATTCTCTCTGAATTTTCACAGTATA
This sequence comes from Tetrao urogallus, assembly GCF_951394365.1. Classification (NCBI taxonomy): domain Eukaryota; kingdom Metazoa; phylum Chordata; class Aves; order Galliformes; family Phasianidae; genus Tetrao; species Tetrao urogallus. The sequence goes on from NC_136820.1 coordinate 33,632,502, forward strand.
CACAGGAAAAATTCTAAAAATTCACAATAAATTTTTTGACCTTGATAGGATCCAGAATGACATTATTTCACAGTGAAACTGTAACATGTATACTAGCCAGACAGGCCAAACTATAATTGTTACATCGTATAACACCAACTTCTTTGGCCTGGCACAAAGCATCCACATACCTGGCCTAAGATTTACTTACATGTTCTAAACTAAAGAACACAACATACCTGTACTTTAAAATATATATATGGAACAGCAGTATGAATTCAGGCCTCACAGAGGATGTTTGGTTTTGTTTTACTTTTTAATGAATTTGCTAAAATTTATTTGCATTTTTTTTCCTGAAGTCTGGTCTGTGTTTAAGGCTCCAAGATTTTGAATAACACTCCATCTGTCTCAGAGGTGCTTGCTTAAGTTTTGATTTCACAGATAAGTTACAGAAAAAGCATGCTAATGTTGCAAATTTCTCCATTTCTGAATTCTTCTGAAATATACTGCAGAGGACGTAAACAGAAATCTTGAGTCCTGCTTGTAAAGAAATGAAAGACCTCAAACATTCCAAGAAACCTTAAAATTCATTAATTACAAATACTTAAACATATGCAACAGTCAGCACATCTCTAAATATTCCCTTAGCTGTCAAAAATTTTTATTTACTTACTTAAATCAAACTTCATGACACTTAATCTCTAACATACTCTTGTCCTGGGAACTGAAGTCTAACACTACATAAAAATGAACCATGATCTCCTCTCTATCCTACAGCTTGTTCCTGTTACAAATGCAAGTTTTGCACTGGAATTGCAGTCCCATGAAAGTAAATGGCTACACAATCAGTTTTCAGATTCACCTAGAAACTGCATTGTTTAAAAGGCAGCAAGTCAAGATTATCTAAAACTAAAACAGAACAATGTACAACAATGTAAATCACATGTTATGTAAGCTACATAACAGATTAACCAGTACAAAGACACTTATTGTAAAATACGATGTGAAGATAGAGGTTATTAGAAACATTCAGCTGAAATCCACACCCACGCTGTGTACTTGCTTTCCTTACAACGTATCTAGTTATAAGTATATTGTAGATATACTATCATAAATCAACAGATCTGTTTCCGTAACATGTTACTAAGCAACTGTAACCAAGACCTTCTGTAACTGAGATTAAAATTCCAAGGTAACAATAATCACATACAACATCATATTTAATAGTCAAGGAAAAATAAACGTGCTCATACTAAAAGAAAAATATCTGTTTATGGTTTTTGAACTAGCTTACATAGAAAAGGTAAACCTGTGTGTACCAGTTGGAGGCACTTCTCCCATACAACAAATCGTGCAAAGATCTATCAATCTCATTATATTTTTCAGAAAAACCCCGAAATTTCTTCAAACAAGTTTCATTATTTGCCATGTCCATTTCATTCTTATACTTAATGCCATCCAAACTATACAGAAATCTAGACTACTTTCAATAATGTATTATTATGAAAGCTTTCAAGAAATTTCACACTGACATATAGGGTACGAAAGAAAATAGTAATACAATAATTTATTTGCTGCGTTTAGAACATGAAAGCATTTTTTCTAGTCACAAATTCACTCAAGAAGAGTGAATTTTCTAATTCAGAAGACTTTTCTAATAACTGACAGGATTTCATATGCTGCATGTCCCTATCATTCCAACACTCAAATGTTTGCTAGGCAGTACCAGGTAACATAAGGAAACAAGTTCAGACAGAATATAATAGAATAACCCCTAAGCAAAAGAAGTTAAAAGCATGTGAAAACTTTCTTTCAGTCAGTGCTGACTTCCTACAGAGTTTCAGACAAAGTTCAAGTTACCTGCCCTCATTCTGAATGTGATTAGGTATTTTAACAGGCAGCGCAAAATTAACGGAGGAAGACCCATTTCCCAGTACACTGCTCTGCACTCAGTGAAAAGCCTCTACAAGAATAGAAATCATCTGAAATGGAGATAGAGCTTTCCTTGAAGAAATTTGTTCCTTACTCAGCCTGGTTTCTAGGAACTCAGGGCTGCCACTGATCCTTTTTTTGCTCCAACTGCACCCAGCAATGGAACATGGGGCAATGGGCACAAGCTGAAACATATGAAGTTCCATACAAACATGAAGAAAAAATTCTTTATTTTGATAGTGGCAAGAGCAGTGGAGCAGGCTGCCCAGAAAGGTTGCAAAGTCTCCTCTCTGGAGATATGCAAAACTAGGCTTGACACTTTCCTGTGCAACCCACTGTAGGGAACCTGCTTTAGTAGAGGACTGGACTAGGTAGTCTCCAGAGGTCCCTTCCAACCCCTATGATTATATAATGTACACATCCCACTTGTTTGACAAATTCTTCCTTTACACACACATGCATCTTTGCAATCTTTTTCTTCAAACCTACATTGCATATACACAACACCTGCTGAGAAGAAGATGAGACAATAAACACGTGACAGACATTAATCATGTCGCTTAATGTGTTCCTGGCAGGCTCTCAGCTATCATGGCAAGGCAAATTTAACAACCTATGTAGATGGAACAGAAAGGGAAACTTGCCAGCATTAGGTTAAAAAAAAAAAAAAAAAAAAAAAAAAACCTTAAAAGTCAGGACTGGATGTTTTAATCACTTAATGAACATATAATACGTGCAGAGCCCTTTCTACTCTGAATTCTCATGCAATAGCATCATCATCTGTACTCCAGCCTTCCTGGAATGTCACATTTTTGCCTCTCCTCATTCCAGTTTCTACCAAGGCGTGCTTTAATATGCTCTTACTCTCTGCCATTGCTACTGTGTAGTAAGTGCTTCTCTCACCAACACTTTACATATTTCTTGTCTTACAGACATGGCTGCTAGTCTTAATAATTTATATCAGTTAAAATAAAACTGTATTCTCCACTATCCTACTGTATACTTCTATTTGTAATGTCAATAAAAGCTTTTCTGCTTGCAGTAAGAAAGAAATCAAACCATAACAAGATATTCCATTGAGAATGTCTTTCCCTCTGGGACAAGGATGCCAAATTGAGCACTCAAAGTACAACTAGCAGTATTTCTCAACATCTTGCACTGAGAAAACAGAACATGGAGTAAGTAGAGACCTATTTCAATTACTTTTCAGAGACACTATCACTTACCTGTGATGGGAAATGCTTAAGAGAGAAACAACAGTTCTAATAGTCAACTATCTGAAAAGCACCTTCAACAATCCTCTTCAAAACCCTGTCCAGAAAAACTAGCACCATATCACAATCACAAGGGATTTTTCAGTATTTAATCCTGCCAACCTTCCTTTAATACTCTACATTTAGGACAAGGGTGTTTCAATCAATTGTCCTCTCCTTCACTGGACACTCCTTGAAATGGTGCACTAGGACGTGAAGAATTCCAGCCCTTCACCACAGACATTTATTATTTTATAATGTTTTTCCCATCAGCTCTATGTAACTAAGCTCTCTGGGTAAGATGTCCCACAAAGACAAGGCATTAACCAAACGAAGTAATTGATGAGTGTGTTCTTCAGGTACTTTACTTTTAAAATGATAATGCAAATGCCTTTCTGACTTTGCAAGCTCTTTTCCCTCCTGTTTTTTGTTTTGTTTTACAGGAACAGTAAAAGTATTTTTTACTTTTTGCCCACCTTAATTGCAAGTTCAAAACAGCTGGGATGAATTCCCATGCATCAACATAATTGTTTATGAAGGTCTACTCAGTACATGCTTCATAAAGATAGTGGCATATGGAAAATCTTTCCAGCTCAGATGTCTATTTCTAACAGTACCCACTGGTTTCATGTACAGTGCCTTCCACATTCTAAAAGGTGTGACTGCGCTGTCCCTATTCAAAAATAACCCCATCACTTCCTTGAGAAAACTGATGGCTGCCTGACTATTTATAGAAGTCTGAATGCCAATGCTTTCCCAGCTCTTGCCCATCTCTCTTTTATTTACTACAACCAAAACAAATGGCTTTTTTTAGTATACTTGTTTTATAGAAGATACTGAAATTATGCCTTGAATGCTTTCTGTGATCCGTTATTTCTTTAAAGAAGGTACCAAGTTACTGTTTTTTCTCTTATTTTACTTCAGAAAAATAACTTTTGAAAATTAATATCAGCTTTCTTACAACTAACAATGAAACAGAACAAATCTGCAAAAGACTGCAAGGAATGTATGCACTGAAATGGCCTACATAATTCTTTCCAGAATTAACATTTTTCAAGTAATAATGTATCTCACATCTCAGTATATCTTTTCACTATAATAAACAAAGGATGAAAAAACAATGCTTTTTTGGCATGCACAAGTTCTTTCAAGTCTATAATCAAAAAGCATCTGGATCAGGTGAAAGTAGGCCTGCATACACAGAAAAAGCAAAGGAACCATTTTTAACAACTTCAATTTGCTCACAGTTACAAAGCAAATAGCTCTGTTATGTTGCAACACAAAAAGGTACAAAACCATAATAGTTCAATTCACTGTGAAAAACAAGAAAACACCAATGAGTCAAATTTAAAATCTCCCAACCTTACTGTCTCTCTTCTTTATTGTAAACATGATACAGTTGCTCCTGGCAACATAATACAAACTGACATTACTTTGTATTTCCAGTAAGAAAAGGTAGCTATGCAAATGAGAGCTTCCCTTCTCCAAAAAGTTTCCTTCAAATAAGATTTAAATACAAAAATACAGATACATCATTCACAGGATGTGAAGCATGTTTTTTCACAATTTTTTAATTACTTTAAGTTTAAAGATACTGATAGTATATTTTATAGTATTTTATATAAATGTGTACTAATTATCCATAATTACAGAAGACATCAAGCTCCAAAGGAAATCTTCTGATTTACAAATCTAAATTTATTTGCATAATATCAAGACCAAAAACTCCAGCTATCACTGTCCACTATTAGTTTTAGACCTCGAAACAAAACCTTCTGAAATTATCCTACAGTGAGCAAAACCCAGTGCAGGTAAGGAATCCAAGCCAAATAAATTAATTCCACATGTTTGGAAGAAGGTAGATTTGAATATACTGAGATACTGTCCTTGTGAATTAACAGCCTTGGGATTGTTTGGAGTCAACTATGTTCTAGCTTATGACTTTGCTTCCAAGGATAATATTCAACATGCTTCTAGATTCTCCTTCCAACATGTTACTTGATGTATTGAAGTAATGGGGAGCTGACCACAAATCTTAATTGAAATGCATACAAAAAAAGAAACACAATTATTAATAAAGCCCTAATAAAACTAAAAAAGTATGCCTAATAAGGAAATTAAGTTAAAATTGGACACGCATACAGGTATAAAGCCTGCATCAAAGTGCTCCACAAGGGCAATAGTACCACAAATTTCCTCCTACACCTTCAGATACAGTGGAGTTTCTCATACTCATGGGCCTTTTCTTTAAAAAACGCTTATCAAAATGGTTACAATTCAGATGCAGAATTCAGATTACAGAATTCCAGCTATATTAGGACTCTATAGTCCTGAAAATAGCATATTTTATCTCCTTCCGTGTTTACAGACTGTTTAACAGTGCCTATAGTCACAGGACAAGGAACAACAGTTTTAAACTGAAAATTTAAATTGGATATAAGGAAGAAAATTTCTGTGACAAGGGTGGTGAGACAATGGGAGATGCTGCCCAGAGAAGGTGCAGATGTTGAAAAACAGGTTGGATGGATCTTCAAACAACCTAGTCTAGCAAAATGTGTCCCTACCCATATCAGGGGGTGTGGACTAGATGATCTTTAAGGTTCTTTCCAACCCAAACCATTCTACGACTCTATGGTTTGTCAACTGACATCACAGCAGTAAATGTAACATACATATGTACTAAATGTACATATATAACAAAATTAACATAACTAACACACAATATTTTAATGTTTTAACTTAAAAATGGTAAAATACATCTAAGCAAAATAAGTCCAACTGGCAAAGCTAAATACTTTGACCATGGAATCTACCACTACTGTAAAACCAGAAGTGTTTAATACGGCATGAGACGTTAGCTACTATTAGCTGCTTCTACTAATATCACTTATACTGGCTGTAAAGTAGTGCCTTATTGTAACAAATATTTTGAAAACACACATCAAAAGACTGAGATATTTACAGCTGAGATCCAGGATGTATACAAACAATGCAGATGGAAAATACAAGGGAGACATCTGTCTCACATCATGGGCAGTGGTCATGGCACATCATGCATTGAATTAGTCACACTTGAAATTTGCAACAGAGAAGAGAAACCCATTGGAGTGAGAAGCTGAACAACCAGGTGTGACTTTGAAAACATACAATGAAAAACGGCAGAAAGAGGCCAATCTGCTAATCTAAAAAAGAGTCCGTGTCTACAGCACGACAGAAAGGATAGAATGGAGCATGCCATGAAAAAGCAGGAGCTACCATTCCCCTCAGGGTGGAATAAGTAATTAGAAAAAAAACAATCATTATTACCCTATTTCCTTCAACTTTTAAAAACATGTTATAGTCATTTGTGTCCAAACCCAGTTTGACAAGCTTAAATTTTCCTTTTGTTAATATACCCCACGTACAGCGTTATTCTGCATAGGAGACATATAATCTGTCATTGCCTTTTGAGCAGCAGTAAGAGATTCCTGCTGCTGACTCAAATGAGGCTTGAAACAGCAGTAGCTTGATCACGAAAGTTAAGCATTTAATCAGCGCAAGGAATGTGCGTTATTCCTTTGAGCTCATCTTTCACAAAGGCAAAAGTCACCCTGAAAGAAATCTTCAGCACAAGATTTACTACACGTAAAACTTGACCAGCTTCCATTCAGACTTCAGGATCTCCTTCCAAACTTCCTGCAGTGACAAGCACAGAAATCCGTATTTATAAATAATTCCTAAGTTTTCCAAAAACAGTCATTGGTACTGGAGAAGCATAGGAGTCAATAAAGCCAGATATGCCACACTTAAATATATACTTCAAAATAATTATGTGGCTATGCTGAGCTGTTCATAATCAATAAATGCAAAATCTAAGTTATTACTACACAGAATATCCATTTTTATCTCACTGAAAAAAAAAAAAAAAAAAAAAAAAAAAAGATTTCCAATATATTCCCGCCTGTATTAAACTGCCAGAAAAAACGATCACAGATGATACAAACCATTTTCACAATTCTCACCACATTTCTTGGTTTCTCCTCAAGCTTTTCATCTTCACTGCAACATTATTCAGCAGCTTAGTATTTCAGTGTTCAAAAACACTTCTCAGTGGGCATCAAATTCAGTGAGAAACTCTATTTTACCCAATCGTCACAACTTTCCTTATGAATTTCTAACTTCATAACACTTTTAAAACATCTTAAGTTCCTCAAAGCAGGACTAAATCTTCAGTACCTGCAGTGCCAATAAACTAAACCATATTTTATGTAATAATTGCATCTCACGTTCTATTCTGAATATGCATTTACTATTGTTAAGCTAATGCCATAATTAACAGAACTCAGACAGAGGGTGCATATCCTGCATCACCCTACAAGAACCAAAACCTGGCTACGTGGATAAGCATGAAGTGCAGCAGGCTGGCCATTAACTCAGCCAGATCTAAGCTCCTTTCTCTTCCTTCTTCTCCAATCTTCTTCCATCCTTGCTAATCTGTATTATCAACATTTCTAACACAACAATAATATAAGCCATTTGGTTGTTTAAATAATGAGTTGCCCAAGAGTGGCTGTTTCATCTCCCTGGGTTACCCACGGTTCTTGAGGTCAAAATAAACCCAAAGTTCATGTCATGATCCAAACGGCTATCTAGCCAGCATGAGAGTACCCCACTCCTAATCAGAACAGAAAACGTGACCACTTCAGAGACTGAGTTCGCTATTGCTAAAGTGAAAATCTCAAACAGTTTTTATAAATTAATTATCTTCTCCATCTCTGTATTGTTGATTTCCTAGCATGCACACATACCCTTTTCTTTTTGTGCAAGTAGACACATCACCGCTATTAAGTTTACTTTAATATTTTCAGCCTTGTTTACTAGGTCTGCCAATCCCCTTTGGATATTTCAGGGAAGTAAATATTTTATTCTAAATATATTTTAGTTTTTCCTCCAGTCTGATTTCCCCTTTCGCCATTACCCCTGACAATTTTGTGATAATGCTACAGAGTTATGCTAATAACTGTTGTAACAAACTTCATCTGCTTTCTGGTAGCCTGACAAAAATCACATCAAGAATTGCAAAAAAAAAAAAAAAAGGGGGTTGTAAATTTTAATGTTATGGCAAAATTTACAACAAACACACCAACACAATAGGCTATTCAACAACAGATTTTGCACAAACCTTCTTCCAACAGGCATTCCTTCCCTCTTCCCTCACACAGTACCGTTTATCAAACACACGATCAGGCAATTCCTTTAAGGCAGGTTCTTTAACAAGCACACTGCAGCCAAGACCACATCAACATGGAAAGCACAGTGCTGTTGTAATGGTCTCCTGGCCAGCCACTAGTTAAGCACCCTTGCTGCTAGAAATTCACTTGTTGATCCCTTTTCTTTCTCTATGCCCTGACAAATCCACTCTTGCGTTCACACATGCACATAAACATTGTCAAACAGCACATGAACACCCTATTTGCTATATTGAACACATGGCTCTTGACACTGTTCTGCAGGAATAGTTTATGTATTTTTAAAAAGCAATATCAGTGCTGTTTGTTGTGGGTTGGGTTTTTTTTTTTTTCCTCAAGCTGAGGCAAATTATCTCATTTTAACAATTCTCCCCTCTACAAAGCATAGTTATTTCATTTTAATTAATCTAAAAAGCAGAATCTTATTGTTTTAATCTTTTCCCTAAATATTTGTATTTACAGTACTCTCATACTGTAAGGAATTGTATTAGAAGTATTGAATTCTTCCTGAGTAAAACTGGAACAAAACAAAATGAAAACAGCTATTATCATTTAGTTTGCCAAGTTCAAAAAAAAAAAAAAAAAAAAACCTGAGGTATAATATAACTCAATTAAAATGCAGTACAAATTTATTTTAAAATATGCAAACTTGGCATTACACCAATACACCTGCGAGAAACACAGTGCCATTTCAAGAGGCAGAACATGATGGACTACCTCCAAACAGTTGCGCTCCTAAGGAAAAAGAATGCAACGTGGTTCTTTGGAAACTGTGAGGCAAGACCTTAGAAGAAGGAAAGTTACACAGCTTCTACATAGTCATACATTTTATAATACTCTTTGGAAAGTGTCTATGCATCCCCCAGAAAAGCTTTCGTAATATGTGCTTAAATAGTTACTGGCCAAATTATGATTACTTTTTCATCTCTAAAAATAAGCTGCTCTAGTTCTCTCCCAACTGTGACATTGATGGCATATTTTTATGTCCTCCTCCCTTAAGATATTACGGGATCAACTACAGTCATACAGTTCCACTGCAACTGAGAACAAAAGTATATGGGGGAGTGGAGGAGGAAGAGACAGGTGGAGGAGGAAATACAAGAGATGAAACATTCTGCACTGCTTATCATTCAGACTCTACCTCCTGGTACAAACAACCCCATTCTCTTCAGGCTCCATAACAACAAAGCAAAAGAAAACAGCATGGTCGATTCTGATACACTATCAATTTTAACAGCAAGGGAGGAGAAATGGTCTAATTTGTGAATGAAGAAAGAGAATTACCTGTGTTTTAGTGGCTTTTCAATAAGCTGTTTTGAAAGATCATACGATTACGTGCAGAATGAGCCAGCTGATTTCATTTCTATGTGGACAGACCAGTTAATCAACAAGTATTTCAGCCACTTCTCCTCCTTTTTAAGGAATCTAACATGACATAACTCAACTCTGTGCAACTTCTACAATATCTAAATTTGGCAAAACTTCTGTAAGCACTCCACATTTAAATTATACAAGTAAAATGAACTGACTCTCAGTCATGATCGTAAGTTATCCAGATAACTATGGCAAGCCTTCAGTAATACTGTATGTAAACATCAAAACTGTTCACTGACACTGAGCTGGTTGGCATAATGTTGTCATTCTTCATCGTCATCACCTACTCTGAAAATTCAACATGACATGAAAGGTTGGAACATACACATTTTTCTTCAAGCTTTACAAAAGAAATAATCTGTCACAGCAGCATCTTTACTTATGACCATCAACAACATTAACAGAACAACACAATTTCAAATTCAGGAAAAGCAAAAATAGATTTAAGTTCCTTAGCAAATACAACAGGAAATTACATGGCTAAGAGAGTTTAAGATCCCCAAACAGTTAAATCACAAAACTGTTAACAAAATATACCATCAAGACTTCACAGGCTTGCTACAACCAGTTATTACCCCTTTCAAAGATCAAGCTGTGCAATTCAAATAAATGAATTATTTGGAATCACAAAATTTCATCTATCATCCTTGTTATATCGCCTGAATATTTTACTAAATACAACTGAAACAAACTTAATTGATATTTAGATAGGTATCTCAAGTAGTTGTATCTATTTTTTAAAATTACATTGAGAATGAAGAGTGGTTAAAATACCAGCAAGTGAAAACAAACAATTAATGAAAAGGTCTAGCTACAGAATCCCAAAAATACTCATTCTTTATCCTGTGACTATTGGTACTAAGCAGACGCCTATAATCTTACTAGGAAAAAATGGTTATTTTAAATGCAGTCTGTCGTGAGGAGCGATCATATAAATTAAAATAATGTATTTACATGAGCCAAGACATAAACTAGCAGTAGATCAGGATTTCACAGAACAAGGATTTCTACAAGCATGACATACAAATGTCTTTGAATATCATGCTTATTGTAGTCTTACACAAAAATGTATAATACTCACTCACACATTTTCTATTTTTTTTGCCCTAGCAATGTCCTAGGTAACACTGAACTGTAACCATCTCTTTGAAGTAATTACATCAACCGGCAAAATTCCAAACACAGGCCCTATGCTCACATCAGGTACTAGGAGCTACAGTCACAGTCTATGAATTCACCCACTCTAACAGAAAAAACGTAGCTCATCTCCCTCCGGGCAGTTTTTCTACTCCATTTGCACCAGCAGGGAAGCAGGTTGGTTGCAGCTAAGCTTGTAGCACTCCACTATGCTTTCCAAAGCCTGCAACAATCTGAACCAAGGGAGCACACAGAGCTTCCTCCCTACCCAACCACCAGCACGAGGCATTGTGTACAGGTCTTGTTCAAACACACAGCCAGGATTCAGCCAGCTAAACACGTTGAAATGGAACCTGCAAAATTATTTGTATCCCATTACTGAAATACAGTCCCAGGGATCAAAACATTGCCCAACTCTTCCAACCCCTGAGTGTCAGCAGTGATTATACTTCAGTGATTCCTTTGCAACTAACCATCAGTCTCATGCACAGCATTCAACAACTCACCAACTGAGTGTGTGCCTTGTTCAGACAGCGTAAACACAAACATCAAACACCTCTCTGAAATTCAAATAAATTTTGCCTAAGAAGCTCCTTCAGCTCTCCTAGCAAGGAGACATGGCTTCTTGTCCTATCGTCTTTTCCATTACTCAATATCATCAGTACTAATCTGGACTTAATGCTCAGTTAACCAAGTCAGATACCACAGAAGCAAAAGCCTGTGTTTGCTCCACAGGAGTGCCTGTAGCTGTTCCTCATTTTTTAGCAATATTTCCATAAATATTCGCAATTATTACATTCAGTTTTATTTGCTTTCTTTCTATGCAGAATTCAACACTTGATGTAGCACTTCACGAATAGGCAGAGAAGATAAAGTACTTAATTCACTCATTGCTGCTCACTATCAGGAAGGAAGGCTGCACAGAGGTGCACGCTGGGCCCAGTTCTATTCTGTGCTTTCATCTGGTGATGTGGAAATGAGGAAGACTGCACTTATTAAGTTTGCAGTAGATTTCCATCTCTAGATGATCTCTTAGATGCACTTAGATGATCTCTAGATCATCTAAGTACTGGAAACTTATTAAGTTTCCAGTAGATAGGATGGAACTGTAAGCACATTAAAGAACAGAATTAGAATATAAAATGAATTTAACAAACTGGGGAAACAGCCTAGGGAAAAAAAAATAAAATGAAGATTTAGTTGAGTCAGAACCAAGTAGAAGATCCCAAGGATAATTAATTACTCAGATAATGGATAACAAGTGCTGAGGCTGCTATTATGCACAGTAAGATAAAAATATAGTCTGAATATGACTTAAAAAAAAATAATAATGAAGTGGTAAAAACTGCACTGGGTCTTAAGAGAAAACATACACAAGAACTGAATGGGCATTCTTTTCTACTACTTGTGGTAATGCTCCATTGGGTGCTACAATTCAAACCAGATACATGGAAATTTCAGAGATAACTAAAGGTAGATAAACAAGAATGAACAGAAAATACAATCAGTGAGGAAAGAGAGCTGTTTAAAGACAATATGACTGACAGGAGATACGATGGATGTTTCCAAATACAGGAGTTCGTACTTCACAGGATGCTGAACCAGAAATAACAGACTTAAACTACACATTCAGCTCTGACTTGAGTTGCTTCTCTAATAGTTCTGTTATTTGCATTGTTCATGTTATACTGCATCCTAAGACAAAAATCTTCAATACACAAAATTAATAAAGTGATAAAGTGCAAATCTTGGCCTCCTAAGGTTTACATGGGAGTTTCTGAGCTCTTTCTTTTCGTAAGAATGACCTTTTTGAGTTGGTCTATGTAATAGCTTATTTTTTAACAAACTAATAATCTGAAACAGCTGAAAAGCTCAAAAACAGAAGATTTTTTTTAAAAAAACATGACTGGCAGCAAGGGTAATCATAACATAAAACAACCTGCTTCCTAAAGCCAAAATCAGGATTATCCTTTTAAGATGGTGTTCAGTAACAATTGATGATAAAGAATTTAAAAGAAAATGTTTACTCTTCGTACTCTTTTCTGTATATCTTAGAAGTGACTTCAACACATTTCATGAGAATTATTCTTGCTACTTCTTACCCAACCTTTTCTCTTCTTGTCATATTTAAATTGAGAAATAATCATCCACTTAAAACAATGCTGAAAAATAAGATAATGCTAACTAATTTTGCCACAAATCGTAACATGACATACCTGTTCACCTTTTTCTGACTGGTAGAAAGAAAACTCATGCATGTTTCACAGCTAAAATCAAGCCCCTGTTCTGAAGTTCCTCTTTAAAGGCAATGGATTCCATCTAATTGCCAACACCTGCATTCTCTTCCAACTTATCCAGCTGCCCAAAAGGCTGTATCATGGTTTTGGTTTGGCTTTTTTTGTTGTTGTTGTTTTGTTTTAATCATTTCCAAGCTGCTGTAGAAGAGCTGACATTTTTCATCTCCTCCCTGTCACACTTCAAAACATGAGGTTTGAGTGCATTTGTAGATTGAACCTGTAGTACAATTCTTCTAACATCACAGTATTTTGAACATATTTGTATTTGTATCTATTGCCTACTGGCATGAGTTTAAAAAAAAAAATTAAGCCTGATAAAAAACAAAGTGATGATGAGTTTTTCTTCATGTCAATATGCTCAGACTGATGGTAGTAGATTTAAATTTCAAAGTTATGTAATCATTCCATATGGTAACAGTCATAAATAAAAACTTGAATGAAGCTACCCCGTGTGTGGGCAATCAGCAAAATTTTAGATATCAACTATTTCAGAAGGATTTATTCCAATAGTTAGGCTGCTTGCCTTTGGCAAGAGAGTATATCAGGTTTGTAGAAGCTATTAGGTTTTGCAGAAATTAAAAATTACATCTCTGTTGGATATGTTCAAACATGCAGGGAGTCTGTTTCCATCAGCTAACGTGGAGAGCATGTTCCAAAAATATGCATTTCAGCTTCTACATTTCATATTAAAGAAAAACAGACTTGTGTTTTGGTCTACTGAATCTGTCAAAAAAAAAAAAAAATGAACTATTTATATGAATATTTGTAAGAATAAGTTACCATGTAATCATCCGACATGATTCAATCATTTAACAAGCTTGAGAACTAGTACACAGTTAGTTGCCAAAATGCCATTCACTTCCTACCATCAGTTTGGTTATTTGCAGATGAAAAGAATAAGCTCTGAGTTGACAAGAAGAAAATTATTATTATTTTTTGCCATTTCATATACATCAGACAAGTATTTAATATGCTCTATCTGCAGGTGAAGCATAACAAGGGCTCCCATCTGCACTAAAGATGTGTTGACCTACCAAGACTTCGCATGACCCAAAAGCAACTTTGTCTTAATCCTTCTTTTATTACTTATGTGAATATTCAGAAACACAAAGTGTGGCTAATTGACCTGCTTCAAGCAATGCATAGCACCAGGCTGAACTACAAAACTGGACTGTAAGCCTGCGCCCTTCATCTCATTAATATTATTGCACTAATAAGGCAGCTCTCTGGCAAAGCAGTGTGTATGAAGTCAGACAACAAATGGAAAGCAAAACTGAAGTTATTAGCCAAACCTGGAAGTGCCCAAATGCTAAGCAGCTATAAACATTCAAAATTTTTTGTCTATGAGGCCTTTCAAGTGAAATGTGAATGCAAGTAAACAGAGAAACATAATATCATAACCATGAGAATACTGTAACGCTTGGAGGTCCCAGCTGTGATCAAAGCTCCAGCATTCTAGGCACCACACAAACAAGTAGAAACTATTCTGACTAAAACAGCTTGTAAGTTATGTAAGTAATAGAAAAGATAGCGAGAAGAAAAATGTGTAAGCTTTAAGATAAGAGAACTGAAAGGTCTAATGGAGACATTAAAAGAATGGTCTTCCTGTTACAGAGTTCCATGTAGTTCATTAAAGCCATATTAGATGCAAGCACACTTAAAGTTTTACCTCTTAACTAAGTTAAGGGATCTTTCATAAATCTACAATTTTACAAAAGTAATATCAAAACTGCAGTAGTAGGAAACCCAGCTTCTTGGTCTGTATTATTTCTGCTACCCAGTAGCTACTTTTGCTGTCAAGGTATTCATAACACGAGCAATGCATATACCCAATAGCTGAAAAAAAAAAAAAAAAAAAAACTTGCTGTTAAAAAAACAGAGTTTTAATCAGTATTTCCGTTCCATTCTACTGAATGCTGAAATTTGAAGTATTTCCTAATATATTACTTCTCAGCTCACTAGTCCTCATCAATCCATTAATTTCAAGCCCTTGTCCTTGTGCACCGTAAGTATAAACTGAAGTGAAATGTTCACAAATCAGTATCTTCTACTTGTATTAATTAATGGAAAAACAATTAGTTTTACAGTCAAAGTAACTTCTGCTTTTTACTCAGAAAATATTAATTGTAGCACCTGGAAATAAAAGAAATGGGATACTTCCAGTTCATAGGTCAAAATACAATCAATATATCATCTAACTCTTGAACTAACAAATAGACACAGGAATGAAGATACATGCTTTCCAACTGGTCCTTATAAAAAGCTAACCACAGCTTCCAAACACATTAAATAATTTAGGGGCAATGCTCTCCTATGCAAATTAGTGCATATTTTTTCACTTTTGTCCACAAATTACATTCTCATTGATGGATGGCCTCAACAGTCTAAGAGTAATTGTTCTTTGTCAAATGCTTGTAGGTGTTTGTGTGAGTAAATTTGCATTCTTTTCTTCACTGATTTTCTGATCAAGCAGTATTTAACATAAAAATGGATTTGCCTCATACTAATGAACCCTGGATAATACACATCATAATTGAAAATACTATAATGGCATCTGCTTGCAAATAAGGAAGCTTTGAGAAGAGTACTGTATCAAAATATCGTAATTTAAATAAATTGTGTATTCAAAACACAGCTTTGCACAGACAACATATTCCTATTTTGAAGGATATTAGATTTCACTGAAAACACAAAATGCATATTGGTCTTCCATAAGTCATTCCATAGGACTCTTATAATTACTTTTTAAAGTATCTCAAAAAAAACCCACCCTTATATATACAAAGTATACATTGTTTATATATATATATACACATGCCTGTGTGTGTGTGTGTGTGTGTGTATATATATGTAAATTTTTTTTCCCTTATTTAATAAACCCATTTTTTTTTGTGGTTTTACATTGTTTCTTTCTATTTCATACATCATGTTTTAGGAACACTGCAAATGTAGGGATTTGTATTATAAAACTTATTAAAGAAACTAATAGGAAGAACAGCAGTTGAACAGTATGCAACAGATCCATCATCCTTACTCCCCCTCATTTATGAATAGAAAGAGATACCATGCAACATAACTACATAAATGCAAAACTCTCCTGCAACAAAAATGAAATAAATACAGCATGGAAACCCCAACCCACACCACAAAGTGAACTTTGTAAAAACTGTTATCAAGCATAAAAGAAGGAAAGATCAAGCAGTTAAAGCATCACCACTAAGATTTAACTCCAGAAAGTTAGGTAAAAGCACCAAATTGTCATCAAAGCTTCAACCACTGTAAATTATATAAGCCTGTACTTAAGCTTTAAGTCAAACACTGCCAAAACCAGACCACCTCTAGGGTCAGTAAGCTTTAGGTCAGGCTCAACTTCCAGCATGCCACTTGTTGAAGCACAAGTCTTCTTTCTTAGAAACCTTCCCTACAGCATGTTAGACAGCCAACTGGCCACACATTATCACAGGAGGTCTGATGTCACTCCCCTGCACTGCAGAGCACTTCAAGGAAAGCTAGAATGTGTCCAACTGCACATGCTCCTAAAGCAACTGAAGTACAGCTGTGCACACTGAAACAGGTGTTTCAAGTTTCAACAGCACAGCATTTTTTACAACAAAACTCACATTTTAGACAAATAGGCATTGCCTGGCTTCAGGTTTAACCTGGAATAAATGAATATATACCTGTTGAACTATTCCTCAAAGGCCAGCCATGGTCTGTCTACTTCAACATGGAAAAAAACATTTCAAGAGGATTGTAAAAAAAATATTTAAAATAATAATAATACGCTGTGCCTATAGCTTATACTTCCTCTCTCTTAAAATATATAAGCATACTTAAGCAGGTAAAGATAAAAACACTGGCAATATATGACTAACATTAGGAATAATACTACAATCAAATTTGGTTCAAAATTCTTTAGAAATATCCTTGTAATAAAGTAAGTGTTTCTGAAGATGAAAACATACTGAAATGCACGTAATAAACCTTAGGAGCATGGTACAAAGAGCAGTAAGTGCCTTTGATATGTGCGTATGTGTCGTCAAAAGTCTCTTCTGAGTACATGCAAGCCAAGCATCAAAGCAGTCTTCAAAACCCAAATAACAACAACATCTTGGAATGGAACACCACATAATCATACTCTACAGCTGAAATTAATCCATTTTCTTTATCAAAAACTAACAGAAAATACAAAACACAAAATAGCACAAAGCATCAGAAGCAGGGAATTTTGTGAATATTTATCTTAGTAATCTGAGATATGTGAACAACATAACAATTTTAAAAATAGGTTGCCATAATCTGACCCAGGATATTGCCTCTGGTAAACTACACAGCAGAGAAGGACTTTGTTTTCTTATTACAAAAAGCTAATCGGGTCCATAACCTTTAACAGAAAGCTGCATAATGGACAACTGTAACCTAGCAGGTCAATAATGAATGTAATAGGAGCCAGCACCAGACCCAGCACTTTCTTGGAGGAAAGGACCTGTATCCTGAGATCTGATATTAAAACATTGCCCAAACACAACATAATCAAACATCTTCATCTTCTACCACCTGAATGCAAGAATACTCCATCTGAAAAGATACAAACTGCTCTGGACTGCACTGCTTCATGGTAGATTAAGTTTTTACAGCACTATACACCTATTTGACAACATCCAAAGCCAGGCTTTCCTTTCATGAGCATTTCTGCAAGACCTGACATTTACAATACTTACGCATTGCAATAAGGTTTCTTTTCATATCCTTTGTAGTTATTCATGTTCAGAGCCATTTTACAAACTTCACAGTGGAAACATCCTTTATGCCAATACTGTAAAGAAATGTAAAGTAGCATTACTTACAATGCCAATGTTTTGAAAGCTATTTTAGGGCACAGGACATGTAAAAACACAGCTATACGTCAATATTTTTGGCCATGCATCATAGATTTCTGTAAACTACATCAAAGGAATCACTTTCATGCAAAATTGAAGGAGCTTCTGAAACGCTCTCAGAAATGCAAATTCTCTGTTGAAGTGAATATCGAGACCTCAGCACGGTGACCTTGCCAGAACTGTTTTAAAGATAACCGAAGCAGGAGTTGGACATTTTGGTCTAGTTAAAAAGAGAAGAAACCCGAGATGCGATGCGCAGCTCTTTGGTACGCACAACAGAAACTACATTTAGTGCATAAGACGGCGTTTCCCTCCCACCGCCTTCCCTTCCCAGGGACGGTGCCTGGGCGCAGTGCCACAGCCCGGAGCGTTATCTATCTGCGAAGCGGACACGGCAGGGCCGGGGCTCAGGTCGCTGCTGCCGCACCCCGGTACGCTGCTCCCGGCACCGCCGAGGCACCGTTGCGTAAGCGGCTGCCGAAGCCTCGACTCGGGGAAGACACCGCCAGCCCAGCGAACGGACCTCGCAGGCAACTTCTGCCCCCGGGAAGCGTCCCGGGCGGCTGCTGTAGCCGGCTCCCCCCTCCCCCCCCCCACAGGGCCCTCTTCCTCCGCCGGGTGCCCGCTGCGGCCGCGGCGCGGCTCGGGGCGAGCCCGGCGTCAGTGCGGCGATACGGCGACCGCCGCCCGCCCTGCGCCGATGAGCGGCGGAGGGGCCGAAGAGCGGCAGCCCCCGGTACGGTGCGGGCCACCTGCCGCCAAGCTCCCCGCCGCCTCGCCCCCGGCCCGCCCGCCCGCCCTCCGCCGCCGCACCTTGTCCAGGCAGTTGACTTTCTCGGTGGGATAGACCACTTTCCCACAGCGGGCACACTGGGGGTTCATGGCGCGGCTCCTCCCGGGCTGCGGCTCCCTGCGGCCGAGGCTGCTGCGCGGCGGGCGTGCTGCGCGGAGCTGCGGGCGGCCGATGGAGCATCCCCTGCCCGCACGGGGACGCCGGGGCTCCTCAGCGGCTGCCGGCGGGCGAAGAGGTCATCGACGGCGGCTGGGGAGGAAGCGGCGCTCCAGCTGACTGCGGCTCGGCAGCATGTGTGAGTGGGCGGGCGGGGAGCCGCTGCCAGTCGCCCCCGCCCGCTCGCCGCCCCGCATCCACCCGCCCCCGCCGCCTCCGTGTGCCTGCGCGCTCGGCTCTCCGCGCCGCCGGCGGAGTGACTCACGCCGAGCCCCGCGCGGGCAGCGGCCTCAAGCCAAGCCCACGGGCGCGCCGAGACGCGGCCAGCAGCGAGAGGAAGGGAGGGTGGGAGGAAAGAAGAACGAGCCCCGCGCCACAGCCAGCTCGCAGGAGGGTGAGATAGAGAGCTCCTGCGGGGAACTGCCGCACCTGTCCTGGGTCCGACGGGAGAAACGCTGAGATAGCTGAACCCTGTCCCCGTGGAAGGAAGGAGGGCAAGGGCACCTCTCTGGATCTCGGCGCTCCCAGAAGCGAGGCCCGAGGCCTGGGAATAGAGCTCGGTGTGATACGGGGTGGAAAAGCAATTTCAGGCGAAGTGGAAGAGATGTTTAATTACTTAAAAGGCAAAAGGACACTAAATGCATTGAAACTTTGAGGGGAGCAGGGAGTTGTCCTCACTCAAGTCTCAGTGAAATCCTTCCAGCAAATCATCTTCACCTGGGAGCTGTGGGAGCCCCACCTGGAGGGACTTGTGATAGGAACATCCTATATAAACGAGGTTTTCACTTGCAGACCTATCACTCCCATCAGTGTGGTGAGGAACATGTGGGTTTTTTTTTTTTTTTTTTTTTTTTTTTTTTTTTTTTTTATCTCGATGACTTTAAGGGCTCAGTTCTGCTGTCAAGTTGTGGCTATGTCACCAGACACATCTCCTATGAGAGGCTCCAGTATACATTTCCAAATCTCTGCAGGAATGGTAAATTCAGCTCCTCAGAGCAGGCTTTTGCCATTCATTTTTGATTGGCTCATTAGTGCTGTGGGTACAGCAAGAAGCTGTGCCTTTTTCCTTACCTATGGACATCTTTAACTACCTGGAACAGAAACCACACCATAAGTCAATACAGTGCAGCCTTTTCTGAGGCAATGGAAGTTTTTTCATTTCAGTAGTGCAGAGTTTTGTGTGCCTAACAGCAAGGACAAATTCTGCACATAGTTGAATGTTATTAAGTAATCAGAATGCAGTCAGCTCAACTGGAATATTTGGCAATCATTCTTCCTTGGCAACCCAACTTCTATGCACTGACTTGAAGGCGTGGGGAGGCTGATTTAATTGAAATTAATAATATATGTGATTAAATGAGAAATACCTAATCAGGCTTTAAATATTAAATGACTGAAGTTATAATGCTTCTTTTGCCTCATCGAGACATAAACACCTGGCACGCAATGGAATATTGAGTATTCCAATATTGATCCTAATATTGAGATGCTAGCTGTAATGTAAGCAACAGGAAAGCAGATTTGCAGGCAGTCCAGTAAATGTTTATTGTCTGCTCTGGCTTTCAGTGCAGTAGAAAACAGAGAAATTGCTGACCAGCGAGGTTTCCTTTTCTACAGCCTGCAGTCTGGTTCATTTCAGAGCTGTTGCTACAATTTGCAGATTTCAAAGTCATTAACCAGATTTTTTGATGTTTTGATTCCAGATTTTTGATCTGGAGATTAAGATTTGTCTTCTCAGACAATAGCTTGATAATTTATCATTAACACTTGAAGACCAATTTGGCCTCAGCTTATTAGTACTTGGAATTTACTCGATAGAAATAGGAACATATGTACCCTGTAGTGTAGAGGCAGCAAGTGCCTTCCTCTGCTACCTCTGTGCTGTGCAGATTGCCTAGCTCTTTCTGCTGGACAGTCTGACAGGAGGTGGATAATGGCTTTTATTCAAGGAACTGTGAATGCCAGACACCTGCATCTGTTGGTGAAAGAAACTTGAATATGTGGTAACTCTGTGTGTTCTGCAGGAGCTGTCATTTAGCAGCCATCTAAGACCACAGCTGAGTTGTATTTTGCCCCAGGCCAGTAATGGGAAGTGGGATGGAGACCCAGTTAAGTTAATCTCAGAAAGCACTGGATGTTATTTATAAGGAAAATACATACTTCTGGTGGTTTATGGGTAAAAGGGCTCCATAGCTCACTAGAAATAACTAGAGGGACTATTGAGCACAGAAGGGCAAAGGCCGTATTCTTTAGCTACACAGCTGTTGCCACAAGCATAGAGATTAGTAGAAAGTGGACCTCTAATTAGAGTCAAGAATTACTTCCCAACTGGTACATATTGGCAAGTTGTGAGTTGCATCCTGAGATGAAACAGGCTGCCCAGAGAGGTAGTGGAGTCACCATCCCTGGAGGTGTTCAAGAAATATGTAAATGTGACACTAAGGGACATGGCTGTTGTCCTTCAGGAAAATAATTTGACATATTTTACTGTTGTTTTTTTTTTTTCCTGCTATCAGAGATGTTCTTTTTAAGGTTATAATAGGTGAGATCACTAACAAGTTACGATAATGCATTCAAAGTACTGCCTTACTACTGCAACCGGTTCATAAAGTTCATGTGCCAGTTCCAGCAGATAACAGATATTGTATCATGTTTAAGTGAAAAGATGATCTCACAGTTAAGGCACTGCATGAAGAATTGCAGATGAAGCCTCTGAGCAGTACTGCAATACAGATAAATTATGCTGAAAGAGGTTTTGTGAATTTCTGTGGTTGCCCTTAATCGCGTAGGGACGGAAAGCATTAAAGCAGTATTGGTTGGCACAGGAGTTGCCAGTCAATTTTTGACCCTTCCTGTCTGAGCTTACATTTAACTACATAAAAGGAACTGCATAGTTACATTCCAAATAGGAACAATGCAATTTTAATGTGACCTTGTTTAGAGTTACCCATGGTGCTGCTGGAGAAAAGTGCTTTTAAATTCTCTGCTGTGAAGGAGTAATTTATACTTTTCGTATGCAAGGGTCAGCAAGAGCCTATTTTCAACTTCAGCTATAGAAAAGCTAATGCCAAAAGTGAATGTTTTCCTATCAAAACTGAACTAAAGCCAGCTTGGTTAGACTTCATCATTTTCTGTAATATGATCCAAACAACACTCTGTAGTGGAATCTCAACACACATTCCCAGAATTAGCCAATGTTTTGCTACTCAGATTAATCTAATAGAGTAAGGGAATGCTACAATGAAAGGATGGTCAACTGCTAGCAGTGTTTTCTGTTCTTAGTCTCCTTTCTTCACTTAAATGTGTGCAAACTGAGTGCTGTATCCTGCAATAGCCATGTGCTGATACATGTGCAGATACATGAAAAAGTAATAACCAAGAGTCAGCATGATAACAGAATTGTCTCAAACAAGAGACTTTCATTCCCTTCATATTAAATGGAAGTTTCTATCACTTTATGCAAGGGGGCAAGTTTTTCCCTCATTAATGGGTCCTCCAGGATTTCTGGTTGATAATTTCTCTTCAAATTATGGGGAAAAAAGATGGTTTGCCTTTGCATTTGACTGAAGGCAAAAGATAACTGCAATACAACTTGGTGAAAAAGGGGTTGTTGCTTGGACTGTGCTGAACAGAAGGCTGTTATCTAGATCATTTTGTTTTTCTTGAAGCTAGAACAGCTCATCTGTGAGCAAAAAGCAGTTTGAAAACTTCATTCTCGTGCAAATCTTATTACCTACACACATATATATTGTTTCAGAGAAAGCAGCTGGGCATCAGCGAAGCATATGTGCTCTATAACTCAGGTGTGTGAAACAGGTACAGCTTTGTGGATGGCAGCACACAGGCTGTTTTGAGAATTTGGCAATGCATGCTTTTTAGCAAACACATCCAGAGATGGAGGTAAATGAGCACAAGTACTTAGCTCTAACCATACAACCAGTACTTTGTAAATTGTGTCTTCTGAGATTTGGGAAAAGCATTCAACCTGTCTTACAGCTCAGTAACATATTCTAACATCAGAAGCTTGCCTACACGCTCTTCACATTAATCTTACATGGCATATAGTTTAAAAGCAATGAGCAATGCAAACAGGTGCAGGCAGAGCACAGTACTCCTTGCTACCAAAGGCACGCTGGTCCCAGTGCTCCAGTCCAACCGTTCATTCTATCATTCAGTTTGCAGGTGGAGGTGGGGAACTCGCTGAACACAAAACAGTGTCTGCACAGAAAGTGGCTTGGAATCAGAGTGCTTTTAAACCAAATTTCCATATTCAGTGACAGTGCTTAGAAGAAATACACATTATTAGTACGTTAATATTATTATTATTCCTCTTTCTGTGGAATAGTCTCTCTAACATTTCAATAGAGTTACAACTCAGAGGATGTTTCAGGCACATAAACAGAACAAAACTTTATATATATTGCATTGAACATATTGGGAAATTTTCTGCCAGCTCTAAAGTTCAACAGTTTCCTCTTCCTTCCTAGGCAGAATTAGAGATTCCTACCATGTTTTGCAGGAATAAAAACAAATTAAGAAGAAATAAGGATTGGGGGAAGCTAAAACAAATATTTTATTTCATTAATTAATTTTCATGAATTATGAATTGATACAGGATTGAAAAGATAACTTCAGAGCTCTTAGAGAAGCTGAAGGAAAAGACTGTTTGCAGTCACCTCCATTGACCCTTGTCAAAACTGGTTATTTCATCCCAATCCAAATAGATTTCCAGAACCTTTACCACCACAGAAAAAAAACCATCCAACACAGTTCAGGAAAAAGACCCTGTGCTACAACATCAGCTGAGTAGCTGTGAAAGGACAAAATGTTAATTATTCTGTCTGACTTAATAACTGCCACATTTTATTTGCTGTGCTGAGTACAAATATAAAGCTATTGTGTTTTGCTTATGAAGATGAAATGGAAATAAAAGATTATTTGTTAATTGTGGGTATTGTTTACTGACCTATGTTTAGCTTAACAGAATAGGGATTTAGAGTTCTAAAGTTAATTTTTAAAACTAATAAGAGGGTTCTGGTAGCTTTGAATAAAAGGACAACAATGGCAGTATTCATGCTCTTGTCTATGCAACTACTTTTCCATTATTTCCAGAAATAGCAGAGCAGCTTCCTGCCTAAATAAAAGAGTTCACGTAGATGGAAATTAGTCTATAAAGCTTTTCAAAATAAGGTTTCCTTTTTTTAAACTGAATGACACGATGAAATACAGGAAGGGTTGGGCTGTGATTGGACTGGATCTTTCAGTTTTATGTTCTAAAGGTTACGTGACTGTTTCAGAGTAACTGCATACACTTACTCCACAAATGGAGTAAGAGTGTTACAGGGAATACACATCTTCCATTGCTAAAAGAAACAGTTTCTTGCAGTACAGGTACAGAATTATTAGTAAGCCCAACTGTGGGTTTCAGAAGGAAGGAACTATTTCCAACCCTCCTAGCAAGATCTTAAAATTAAAGCCTTCACGGTGCAGACCTGTCAAATCTCACACATTGAGAGGGAGTCTCACGCGTTTGACTCCCAACTTATCTCCCCCGCAGTTAGATCCATATCACACTCATTTGCAACACTGCACCACAGCTTCCCTCCCATTCTCTGACCCCACATGCCTGGCATAGCTGGATGGCCCACCACAGCATGCAAACAGCTTCTGCTGCCCTGTGGCACTGGGAGCAGGAAAGGAGAAAGAGGATGTGTGGTGTGGTAATATTGCCTTGCTGAAGAGGAGTATGGATTCCAGGGGAATTCATGGACATTTAACAAAATCTCTTTCTAGAAAAGTGACAAGTGAAATCTCTCTGTGGACCAATGTTAGCAATTTTCCAATGCATGTTACTTTATAACTCTTTTTGAACATAGATAGGATGAGCTACAAGACTACTAAAATACATAAAAGCTTATGACTATTTTAAATTATAACCTATACATAAATGGAAAGAAAAAAAAAAAAAAATCAAGGTATGTTACAGGCTATAGTTGGTTAGTAAAATAATGACCTCTGGTAGTTTTTTCTCAACAACAAGAACATGGGCTTCTGCAATGGTGTTCCTAGTTCCAAGATTACAAAATATACTAGCTCAGCAGGAGGCAGGATCAAGAATTATTCACCTTCTTCAACATACCTGAAAGGGTAAAATGAAAACAAATATTGCTGAAAAACAAAGAAACCTCTATAATAGGTTTAGCAAAGCCCATCTCACTTTAAGCTCACCTCAGATGCGCTAAGG
Organism: Tetrao urogallus; assembly: GCF_951394365.1. Lineage (NCBI taxonomy): Eukaryota > Metazoa > Chordata > Aves > Galliformes > Phasianidae > Tetrao > Tetrao urogallus. The sequence continues at coordinate 33,657,775 of NC_136820.1, forward strand.
ACGTGGCTCTGAGTTCTGCTTTGTGCCTATGTTTTTAACAACCACACTTCAAAGAACTGAAAGGCTGGAGCCAAAAGGCCAAGGCAGAGGCTCAGTCCTCTCCTTCACACCATTTGGACTACTGGTGACCTGAAAGGCATTATTTATGGCCTAGTACACTGTTGCTTTCATTGAAAAGGAAGGAATAATGACTTAGAGGCAAAGTCTCTTCTCTCTCCAACATCTTTCCATGTGTATTTCCATAGACAAACTTACTGGGGCCAGAGCAAAGTCTAATCTGTACCATCACCCTAAATGCAGAACAATCATATGGGGTTACATGAACCTTGTATGGAGAAAGACATAGTTTAAACTTTTTTTTTTTTTTTTTTTTTTTTTTTTTTACCTTAAATACAACTGCATTAGAAACTTAATAATAAATAAATTGAATTTTTTTTTTTAAGCTAACTATTTTAACTGGTAAAACTATGGTGTGACTAGAAATTATGCTGTAGATACAGACACTTTGAATAAAACCTATGTAATCTCTTTAGCCTGTATTTATTTCACCTCTGCCTCAGAGGACATGGGGAGTAGGAGCCCCAGTGCTACTGTCAGGAATAAGATACAGTTCAAAACTCAGATACCTTTCTTTTCATCTCTGTGCTTGCTCATTAATTAGAAATAAATAAAGAAATAAAAAGAGAAGAGAAAAAGTAAATATTCAGCCACAAATTCAACTTATTGAGTAAGATTCTCAGTAATGTTGCATTTTGGAGGAGTTATTTTTAAGTATGATGCAAAGACATACACAAAGCAAGAAAGAACTTCAAAAAGGGACTACTTTTTTTTTTTCCTAGAGCAAACTCCAGAAGGCTCCAGAATTAAAAGTGCAACAACATATCATGTAAGTAAAGTTTTCTAACACATAATTCAGAATTTCTCATTTTTCCCTAACAGCCTTCTGTGAATTATCTTAAATAGTATCTTAGAAAAGGCAATTATTATGTGGAGCATTAAGCAGAGCACAGATATTGGTACACTTCAGAGATGCCAGTTAATTTCCCCTTGACTACTGAACCATAAATAAAGGAAAACAGCATTGTTAATGGCTTTAGAGTTGCATGGTGGCAAGCAGTGATTGTATTGCCACATGAAGAATGTATTTTTGGAACAAAACCACAGAGGGAATTATTACAATATTAATTACAGAGGATGTTTTGTTTATTTCATTCTCATTTTAAAAGCCCAAACCATTTTGCTGTGTCCGCACCTTCCCCTGCTGTACTCTGCAGACCATCTGAGCTGGCTGCCCATGATGGCTTGGCAGCAGAGCGTGTTTCAAATTCTCATGAGAGTGACCTACTTGGTTCAGCAAGGGAAGGAGGGAAAACTCCTGAACGCTTGGCTTTCAATGTCCCCAGCAGCATGACTCACCAAGGAAGCTGAGCTGTCCACAGCCAGCAATGGCAGTTGTCTCAGGCAGCACATCACCCAGGATTCATGCTGCAGCCCTGAAATAACCACTGTTGCTGTTCTAGGTGAGCTTTCCAGATTAAGCTGTATGGCAAAGGCACTTGATCTCTGCCAGATTTCCAGGCTGCTTGTTCCTTCTCCCCCCAGAGAGAGCCTGGCTCTGACAGTGACCTGATGACTTGCATCTGCTTTGCTGCCAGCTGCATTACTCTGGGATGCAGCGCTGCAGCATGCCCCACCACCGCAGATCACAGGCACTGTCTGCTTGGTGCCATTTTTCCTTTAGAAGCTGTTGCACACTATCTAATAAAAAGAAATACACTTCAAAGCCAAAAGCTTTTCTAGAATACCATCATCTGAGCAGGAGAAGATCCTTTCTATTCTCCTAACTCTGACCACAGCCTGATTTAAGTGCCTCCCATCTATGTTAATCACCTTCCTACCTGCACTCCTCACCTGGGCTGCAGGAGGCAGTGGCCACATGCTGTGCTGGGAGTAAAGCACAGGAGTGTGCCTGACAGTCAGCAGTCCTGCCAAGGATGGGAGGTGCTCAGGGTCAGGCAGGATAAGGCCCTGGGCAGCTGATGGGGGAGTGGCAACCAGCCCACAGCAGGGATTGGGGGCTCTGAGGTGCCTTTGGCCCCAACCATTCTATGGCTCCAGCAGCAAACTATTGCCCTGCACCATCTCCACCCTCCACAGAGCCAGGGTGGGTTGAGAGTTGTTCTGACACCTGAGCCAGGCTGAATCTGACTGCCTGCTTTCAGTCCCTCTGCTAAGAGCAATAAATACCAGATATGAGAAAGGAATCGTTATGGTGAATCATAAATGAGAGGCAGAGGAGTGAGGCAAGGGCTGTAAGGAGCTTGCCTTCCCTTCTGCAAAGCCTCGAAGGAAAGTTTTGTGCCCTGCAGTGTGGTGTGAAGGCTGATTGCTATGGGGGACACCAGCCCAAGGCTCGCTCCAGAGGACATCTCCGGATCATAGTGATGCTGACATACTTTGCCGATCTCCTTGGGCTTCATCCAGTACACGCCAAATCCAGCGGAAAGACTCCCACTGAAATCCATGTGTGTGAGGTTAGAGTTCAAGTACAACACGCTGTGCAACGTGCTCTGTGGAGGAGGTTCAGCATAAACAGAAAACAGTGTCGTTGGTTACGTGCTGGCACCAACGTTAAATGTTACAAGCTCCTTTCACAGCACCAATTAGTGCAAGTGGACAGGAAGTTACTGCTATGACTTGTCCTCCATTGTAGTTAACGCTGATGATGAAAGAAGGTCAGATTTACAGGGGCTGTTCCAGATCCTATAGCATTGAATTAAACTCTGGGGCTGTTTATCTGTAAATCCTTGATAAATAGATGCTAACCACCCTCAGCCACTTTCCAGAGAGCCTCCTAAATGAAACAAATTCTTTGTGCTCACAGAAAATTTATTAGTGTAACACTCTGGAAACCGTACTATGGGAAAACTTTCAAACAAAGAAGAGATAGCAGTAAACTTTCCCATTTGGAGGTTATCAAAATGACTTTAAGAGAAAAAAGTCAGTGTGACATTTACGCTTTTTAGTGCAGTAAATATGTGCCTCTGCAACTATTGTTCAGAAATGATGCCACCATCCCCATCCTCATGGTCACGGCACGTTCTGTGCCTGCCTTCAGAACCCAGCAAAAGGGCACTGTTACAATCATTTCCAGACTTTTCTGAGTTGGTGCTTGGCTCCCAGTTTCCTTTGCTCGGCTCATATTCCAACTAGCATAAATATCAAGGTCAGTGCATAAATATCACTCCGGATAAACGCTCGGTATAACTGCAGTACATCTAGTCTCCATAAATCCAATTAAATAAGGCAGGATTGTGCAGCAGGTCAGGTATTGTATCCTATCAGAAAACTTTCCCCATAAGTAAAACTGAGATTGTACTTACTCATATCTGAACTGGGGTAGGTAGGCATTTACAGCCAGCTCTGACATCAAAATCGTCTTAACACTGAAGCAGTCAGTGCTTAATCCAGGGGTACCTTCCTACCTCCCTTGAACCTCTGAGTTCCTCTGCAGCAGGAGAGTGACTGCACAAAGGATCACATCTTTTACTTAATATTATGCAATATTTCAGAAAACTGTCCTCCTCAGTAAGAGTATTTACCCTATTTTTAGAAGAAAAAAATTAAAAATCAGAACTCAACTGCAAGAAATATAATCCAAAAACAAAAATATATGTCCTCAAAAGTCTGTTGTCTTTAATTTGTTTTCAAATATGCTCCCCTTACAAGACATAATTTTTCTAGCACTCACAACACTCTAAAAAATTATATGTGGTCTTGGAAAGGAAGAAAATATGAAAAATAATTAGGGACAGATTCATCATATGTAAGTTGCAGTTGTAAAATTAATCCACTCAGCTAATGATAGATCAGAAAACCCACAAACTGTCAGATTTTCAAATTATACCAAAATTTGTCACGTATATCCAAATAACTATAGTAACTATCATGTGAAGTATCTCTTTTTTGCCACCCTATTAACTTACCCTGCAAATTGTTCAAAATGTAAGTCAAGACCTTCAGCTAACCTATCAGACTACCTGAAACACAAACCACAAATTTATGTTAAGTAATATAATATTAACAACCAAATTTAATTTACAGAGCTAAAATATGCAATATTGTTAAATAAGCCAGTGTTGAAGTTACCCAGCATTGAATGTGAGAAGAATGAGGTGATGCCCAGGGGTCCCACCCAACCTACACAGTTTTTAATTATTATCAAGAAGCCTGGAAAGAAGAATTTGGACAGATCAACTTTTTGAAGTACATTATGTTTGGAGAGGGGATTTCCTTTGTAACCTTGCTGTTGAGGAGCCAGCAGTGGACCTGGACCACATTGCAGGAGCAAATATCTATATGACAGTGATCTGAAGCAACAGGAAAGATCTGGGCAGAAGTAGAATCCTGCCCTGCAAAATCTACAGTGGCCTGAAGCAAATGGATAATTCTGAAACAATTAAAAAAAAAAAAAAAATTCTAAGGCAAAAATGATGTAAATTAGAATGAAGATTGTGTGTGTATCTCTTGTCCAATGGGTAAGAAAATAATTTAAAGCAATACTTTATTTTCTTCAAAATATTTCATCTAATTATTTAAGAATATAAAATTTGGCTTTACCAGTATAACAGCAAGTGAAATTTCATCTAAATAGTAAAATAATCTAAAATCCAACTGGTCTGTAAACAAGTCATACAGCTCAGCTAGGTAGCTCCTCAATTTTCCAAGTCACTGAAGCAGTGACAGTATCAGTTGTCAGAAAAGAGAATTAAATGCTGTTATTTTTTGTCCTATATTTTATTTTATTAGTAGTAAGGAGGTAGTGTCAAAGTTAGTTAGGTGATTTTAAATGTACGTTTACATTGCTGGAAGCTTTTTTAAGTGTAAAGAGATATTGTAAGTGCACATCTTCCTGGAAGAGGTCAAAACATTTTATTCAGAGGAAAAAATACTTGAAATGTTGAATTTTCTTTCTATTTTAACTGCAATGGTTCATGTTTACAATAGCTCCAGCAGCTTCCAGTGTTCACTCAAGATAATGAATGACTGCTTATAATTAAGGATTTCACAGAATTCTATTCTGTACACCATCCAACTTTGAAAATTGCAGGTTTCCTATTGCCCAACATTGTACCAGCCTACTTTTTTGTCTGCTTTACTGATGGATTGGAACATTATTTCATGACATCTCAAGGATGGTCTTCTTGATAGAAAACAGAAGGTATTTACCCATAGGAAATGTTGATAAAAAAGAATACAGTCATTGAGTGTACTCTATGCATGCAGAAGTAATAGTAGTAGTGCAATTCTGCCTGGAAGGTCTATAATGGACTTTGAATGAATGTATTCACCTCCCCCCAAAGTGATGAGTGCCCTCTCCATAAGACATTCTGAATAACCTGAGAAGGATGCATATATTCAAGTAAGCTAAATATTTACTTAGTAGAAATTGTGTGGCCATTATATTTTCCACAGTCTTTTCATTTCAGTATAATGCTTAAAGCTATTTTCCTTAATTTATTAAAACACTGGCTTGGAATTCAGGTGAAAGCAAGGGATTTAATTTTTTTTCTTTTGTCTGTCTGGAAGAGGTATTAGCTTCATCAGTCAGTGCAGGGATTGAAACGATTTATCCAACATGGATAACCTCTCTCTAAAATGCAGTAAATACTGCAGCTCCCAGTAGGCAAATTATGGCCAAAAAAATCCTGGCCATATCTTTTAATTGAACTTGGTTACTTGTAAGAAAATAACAGTTCAATATTTCAGAAAGAGCTTTTTCAAAGAAAAAATAATAAATTTAGTGTGTGCAGATCCAACTCATTGTTCCAAGGATTTGAATTGATCAGCCTGTTACCTGCAATCTTGCAAACACATTTCTCCAGGGATGCAAAACTGCCACGGTACATGCTTCAACCAGTGCTGAACTGAGTGCCCAAAGACAGACTCAAAGTGTGATATATCGGTTTCCACTGTCATGGAAATCTTTGAAAAAATAATGAGATTTAAATAGCTGCCTTGTAGAAACTGTCTTTTAATAATTGTTTGAAATCATTACCTTCTGAGTAAATCTATAAGAAAAATGATTATCCTTTTCTTGTTATTTTGACACCAGGAAATCTATCTATGTAAGCCTGCAAACGCCAATTGATTTTATTAAATCTCGGTATCGCTGAATGTTTTCATGTAGACTGAATCAGCGATTTGCTAACAGGAACTGTCACATACTGCACAGAACCTGTGTTATGGAATTATCATGACTTAGAAAACTGTGAATAAGTCTATCTCACTTCTACAGCAGGTAAAAGTCAACAACTAGGGGTACCTGAGTAACAAGAATTACATTTTTGAGTCTGCACATCAAGCTTATGGTAAATCTGCAAAATTCATTAGCTGTTCATCATCCTGAGGATAATGGAAGCAGGCAGGAGAAAGCACTCAGAAGTTGTAATGGCGCAAGATGTCATTTAAGTAGCTCTCCCTTATCAAACAGGAGAGAAAAAGAATGACCAAAGAATGCAAAGGGAAATGAAAACCAGGGTCTTCAGATAGAGCGAGGGCTGACAAGCAGTGGTGGGTTGGAGGTGGCTGATGACACTTGGCTGTTGTTTTTGTGTGGATCTGCAAGCCCTCTGCATTTTCTTCACAAGCGAAATTGAGGTTAGAGGGAAGGCGGCACATGCTTACATAACAGTCCCTTTGCTGAATCTGCATGTTAATAACTTGCACTGTCGCACATTTTCTGAACAGAGAAAAATAAGTACAGCTTTCCAGGAGGAGGCCAGGAAGTTCTTAGCTACTGGCTTTGGCTCCATTCCACTTAACCCACTGAGACTTGGTGCTCAGCAGTAAGCTGAGCTGAGGAAAGTACTTCTAGTTTCAGAGAGACCTGACAAACGTAAACTCCCCATTTTTTGTAGTAGCTGTTTTCAGAACACCACCTCTAGTACTGGGAAAGCTCCCGTCTCAGAGTCTCATCCGAAAATCATGTAGTGACAGACACCCAGCCAGTGCTCAATCAGTTCCCCATTTCAAAGAATTGCTTCTAAACATTTACGCAGCTTTCTCTCCCTTTGAGGAAAGCTCTAAATGACTGCTTCAAGAGACGTACTTTTTTTTTAAGAGATAAAGAATCTTTTAAATTGTGGTCAAGATAAAGATCAGGAAAGTTTGAATGAAAACATGTTAAGAAAACACTGTGGTTTGACTGTGAGCAAATCCTCAGAACTGCAAAGTTCAGAAAATGGCCAGTCCCAAAACACAGCACATCACAAGGGGACTTCCTCCCCAGCTGATGCCCTTTGTTACTGAGGGATGTGTTATGTTACATACTGGCTCAGAATCCATTCTGTGAATTTCCAGACAAACAGAAATTCAGAAGACATTAAATTTCATAGATACTTGGCTGTTTAAGGCAAAGGACAAGAAGTAGCTGAAGACGTAAGAAAAATACAAAAACAGAATGAGATTATATTGGTACCTGTAATACCACTTTCATACAGAATTAGCCTAGCAAGTTTTTAGACAGCTGGGAAGGAAAGCATTTAAAAGCCAAGCTGGTCTTGGGAATGTCCTTGTGGGCTTCATTCAGATAAGAGAGGACTATGAAACTTTTTAAAAAGCTAACAAGCAGCCCACAGAGGCAGTGCATTGATCAGAGGCGCACACACACTCAGTACAAGATGGTTGCATAGGAGCAGAAGATGAAGAACCTGCAGAGCAAAGTTCCTCATTACACAGCTCACTAACCCACTGTGAGGATGGATCACTGACGCCACTTTCCAGACTGGCTGCAGCACTACCCCCACACTCAGCAGTGAGATGTTGTCCCACCTCCAGCCAGCTGCACAAGTTGAGCACATCTCTAAAGCACAAGGTTTTCCTCATAATGATTCATTGACCCATGCCTGAGAGACCTCAATCTCAAATACCTCAATGTTCAATAGAACTTGGGGGGGAAAAAAAAAAGCTAATAAATTCATTAGAATTCATTTAAAAGCTTTTTATTTGTTGCTTCAGGCCTTGTCTATTGAAAGAGCAGTAATCCACTGATCCAGCAGATCCTTTTGCATAATCCTAACTGGCTCCAAGTAAAACTAATAATGTTTTAAATTCCCAATAGGAATTCAAGATTCTAGTGCTCAGTTTTACAGCAAATTCAGAAGATTTTGCAAAGATGTTTCATTTGCCAACTCAGACTTCAGATGAGATCTCCAATCTTCTCAAATTTGGGGGCTCCACATGCACACTGGGAAGAGGACCTAGCAGAAGTCAGAGAGAAGTTCAGGGCTAGAGAAATCTCACCAAGCTTTGGATGCTCTCCAGAGTGCGGTAGCTTTCAGAAATTGTTGCTTTGGTCTCATCGCAGAACTGCATCCCAGTTTTGCAGGGAGGATCACTTCTGCCTGCTTCATTGGCTGAGTTCAGCCATCATTCAGGACCCCAGTGAAAGCTGTGGGCTCTAATACTAACAAATAGGTGTAATCAAAAATCAAGTTTGATCAGACTTACGCATCTTTTTCTTACACGCTGAGATACAGGATCTGTATTTCACTTGCAGATGTTAGCAACACTACCGTGACCAGGAGAAGCAGCAGTTTGTGGGGCTATAAATGTCCAGAAAGGAGCAGAAAGACAATTTCTAAGAAATATTCTTATAAAACCAATTAGTTTTAAACTGAATCAGTAGAAAATGAAATTAAGAACTTTACAGATTTATCCCCAAAATAAGTCATTTCTGCCATAATAAATAGTGCATACCTAAGAGATTTCTTTTTTCATCAGTGTTCACTCTAAACGGCTCTAACTCTGCAAAATAGCCCTAAGTGGCAAAGCCTCCCTGGGGCATGCAAATCACTGCACAGTACATTTTAAAAATGCTAAGGACTATATGCCCCTCTAGAATTCAAAGTGAGTGTCTGCACAGAGAAGCACGTAATAGAAGAAAGTGGTGATCCAGGTCCAAATCAGGAGCTCCCACATATCCCACGCAAAACCAGGACACGCAGGAACACCAGAATGTTCCCAGGGAAGCCAGGATTCTGTATTTATCATGGAGTTCCTTAAACGCTTCCTGTCCCAATCCTTACCTCAATAATATGCCATTTCATTGTAGTCTGCCTTGCTATTAAAAGTCCAGACACTGAAATCCAGAGACCGAAAGACAGTAATGATTTCAATTTGATTTATCTTTATTTTTTGTTTTTTTGAATTTTTTAAATATTTTTGAATTTCTAGTCCTCTACTTTGAAAATCTATATTTAAAAGATAATGAAAGTAGAAAGTAAATAATTATTTCTTGTATTTCATTCCATGCTCCACTTTTGCATACTAGGAACCCAGCAATACAAAGTACCATCTATATGAACTGCATGAATATAATAGAAGAGTGGAATCAAGTGTAGAAAAATATTTCCTACTTTGAGCTTATAAAAATAATCTTTAATTCTAAGCCCTCGTATTTACAAAAAATCTCCTTCCTTTCTACTATTTATGCTTTCAGATTCTGAGATTCATATCTTTGGGTTTACCCAGTTACTGCAGATGACAAAAACAGTACAGCACAAAGAATTGGGAACCATGTCTCAAGTTATACACTGTGTGCTGCAACTTTTTCTTTGAAGGATCTGTAATTAATCATTAAAATGAAGGCAAGAAAACTAGGTACTATCCTATCACTACCTGGTGCTCATTGACAAGTACAGATTCAACCTTCTTGTCCCAGTTTGGATTTGGTATCAAATTTTATAGCTTCAGGGCCTCATGACTAACGAGATTAGCACATATTAATGTTAATCCCTTAAATCTTTCTCTAATTGCTTCAAAATCTAGGGTCATTAATGACTTCAGCCATTCCTGAGCAGCTTTTTTAATTGGACATCAATTTTTGTCATCTATGCTTAAACTTACGGGCAAAATACTGTGAAAAGGGGATAAAGCTCAGGTGAATATGAACAGAACATGAGCATAATATGTGTTAATACATTGGGCTTTTTTCTGAAATAGTCTATATGAAAAGAAATCACTTTCTCGAAAAAAAGAATCAAAACAGAAATACTGAAAACTTACTTTGTTATATAGACCACATGATCTTAGAGGTCTTTTCCACCTTTAATGATTCTGTGATTCTATGACAGCAAAATCTTCCAGATGTATTCACTTTTATGAGTGTCCTTTTGATGTTTCTGGTGTTGTTTTAATACTTTTCTAAGGCTCTGAGTGTTGTTCTGTACATCTGGACATTTTACTACAGATTTTTTAATTGCTAGATGAGCTGAAAGTACTTTAATAGCTATTTATCCTTTAAAAAAAATGTTTGCACTATATAAATGCATGAGGATGAAATTTTATTTATATTTGCAGAGTCTGCAACTAGAAGTAAAATTCGATTTTTGGGGGAAGAATATGAATATTTTAAATGTTTATTTTTTCTTTTTTCTTTTTTTTCTTGGTGGGGGTGGAAGCAGCCTAGCAAATTTCAGCAAATCCTACTCAAAGTAAAATTATGAAACTAAGCTAAAATTCTTCAGTGTAAAAAGGAATATGTGGAACTTGGTACATGCACATTCAGTGAGGTTTGTGTGTTTGCTCCGAAGCATTAATACCATACTCTGTGTATTATATTGTTTTTCATGTCAGCTAGTACAGTGTTACTCTATGAAATTCTAATAAAAGGCACAGTGCTGTCAATCATGACAAGAGATCTAAAGATGCACAGGATACACCAAAGCCATTATTAGAAAAGATGCTTGACTTTCGGATTGTTTGCAGAGAAGAAGACATAGAAATAAAACAGACTGTGTACTGGATATGAGTTGCAAGATGAACAAGGGGAGGGGAGGGAGATAACTAACTTGTATACACAGAGTACTTTCACCTGAGCAAGCTCATTCCGACAGGAAAAGCAAAGCTGCAAAGCACTCCAAGGGGGATGATTTAGTACCTTTCGTTTTGCTACCCCAGCAGGTTTGGTTCAAAGGCAGCTCTCATATCTCTGCATGGTGTTGGCATATACACTGCACTTAAATCATTAGGCACTGCCTCAGCTGATGAGTTCAGGCTCAGAAAAGAGACATTGTGGTCTGTTTGCTGCTCTAGGGTCATAAAGCAGCTGGGAGTAATAAGGGAGGCTGAGAGGTTGGAGGTCTGAGCCTATGGGCTGAATACTTTTTGGCAGGAACCATGTAGTATCTATAAAGCATCTTCAAAATCTGTTCCTAACTGCATGGTTAAATACTGCCAAGACCTGAGTTTGGTTTTACTGTGTGCTGTTCAGCTCATTCCTCTCTAAAGTGGATATTACTCATAGAACGCATTTTTTATCAGTACATGAAATAATCAGTAATCAAATAACTTACTATTTAATTATTAGAGACCAAGATAAACTTCATTATAGTGTATCATTGTACAAATGCTTTTAGCACAAAGAACAAACAAGAAGCATCCAAAACACAAGAAATTGTTCAACTGGTGCTGGGTAGATCTGTCCAAGATGTGCCCAAGATGTACTAAAGAAGAGATAAAATATGACTGTGAAACAAGAACAGTTATTCAATAACCTCTTAGTTATTTCTGGACCTGCAGTTTAATAAGCAGTTTAATTATGTGGGTATCAAGTCTATTTCTTTGATACCATTTCATCTTGTGGTAAACAACTTGTTTATGGCCCGAACATATTGCAGTAGTAATAGCAAAAAGTAGATTTATCCTGTTGAATCAGACAACAGACACAAATGCCAAAATACCTTAGAAAAGAACAATGTTTTGTCTTTGCAGTGTCTTTGCAGCTATGAATGCCAAAGAAAATCTTCCCTTGAATCTGTATTCTTTATATAGATGCTGACTGGAAAACATTAAACAGTCCCAGATCTAGTGATATCAGGTCTCCCATAGACTTGTGTCCTGTCTCAGCATATCCCACTATAGTAACAGTGACCTCCAGTTCTTCCAGCTGTCCCCTACAAAGCCCTATGGACATTAATTAATCATCTTTTTCTTGTGTCTTTAAGAAGATCGCTAGCCAAAGGCAGCATGTGCATGAGATAGATCCATGCCAATCCATCCAGGCCAACCAGAGTACATACCAAAGGACCAGATGGCAAATTGATTTGTCAGGGACCCTGCCCTTGCTCAGACACTGATTTTCATAACTTTTAAAGTTCTTACATTCACGTCAGATTTGACTGAATTTAGCCAAGTTCAAACATTACTGAGAGGAAAGGAGAGAAAGATTGATAGTTGGGCAGATAGCACAGCCATGTAAACCTCACATGCCTGGGTAACCAAGGTACACAGAGACAGCTTCATAACCTGCAGTTATGCACACTGTGAACCCATGTATGCATACCATGACCGTGTGCTGCCTCCCCTCATCTCTCTGACTGATGCTCATATAATGATGGAGGCATCTGATATTTTTATCCTTATCTTTTAATTAGTAGAGCGTATTCCTTTCAGTGATCCGCCCAATGTCAGTAATTAATGAGGAGTTATTTGTTTCCTCAAGGTCTTTCTCAGAGTACTCACATTTCTTTGTGCCTTCTAAATGTGTAATCGCTACCACAAGATAAGAATATGACTGTCTTGATAACACAAATGGGCAAAATGAGCTAAAGAGGATCGCCTGAAGATGCAATCTGCTTTGGAGCTGAGGCTGGCATCTGAAGCAGCTCCCAAACTGCCAAGCAGCACTTTGTTCCACATAATACTGCCTATTTGCCAGAGCACCAAGGAGCTGCAACTGCCCAGCGCAGCACTGCCACTGCCACCCAGTGACGGCCTCATTTGCCCTTTCTGCTCCAGAGAGACCATGTGTCCTTCCCAGCACCACCACACTTCATGCTTGAACAGAAGCAATCCTAGATTAGAATTTTTGTGTTTACCTACTGCTTTTGACATTCTGCCATTATTTTGTTCATTATTCAACTAAAAAATCATCATTTCTTTCCTGTCAGACTTAATCTATCAATCAAACTTGAGTGGAATTTCACAGGACAAGGGCAAAACACTTCTCTAGTCACAGCATTTTCTCCCTGCCAAGTTTCTAAGGGCTTCCACAAACCAAAAATTGTTCAGTAATATTTTTAATCATAAGGAACATAAATTGAGAAAGCATTGCTCTTCTCCCTATAATAATATTCACTGGAGATTTCATTTGATTTCTTGTCAAGATTTCACCTGCAGCCACCATCTGTCTCACTGAGCTTCCTCAGCAGATCCCATCCTACTGGGCAGCATGAGATGCATTGAGGACATCCTTCTCCTCCTCTTTGCAGCACATCTGAAGGCCAGTGACACTACATGGAACTGACACTCTACACTGAAGTCAAGATTTCCTGCTTCACAAATCTGTCTTCCGTCCCCCCACTGATTGCCTTCATTTTGCAAAGATTCAGAAGGCTGAGGGGTGAGAAAACACAAATTTTAAAATTTTAGGTCTACTTCTGTAATTATCTTTTTTTTTTTCTTACAAATTCATTGTGATTGTCGCAAAGAATCAGCTTTTTTTTTTTAATAGCCATTTTCCTGAAATTGCTCTTGTCAGTATGGGGGTTTCTTTTATCCCCTGATTGCAGACATTTGTTTAGCCCTTTCACAAAACAGCATGCTGTTAAGATGTGTGTGTACATGCATGTGTTTACAAGCTTGCATCTGATTTTAGCATTCTCCTACTTTTAAAATAGTAGTAATTTCCCTAGAAGAAAAACAAGTTCCTACTTCAGCCTGGGATAAAAGGCAACCTACAAGGCACCACTCAATTGAATTGCTTTTTCATGTAATTCTGCATTTTAAATAAAGCAGCAGTCTAAAGGCCTTGCTGTAATGGAAGGTTTCCCTCGCTTACATAATAGTTCATGCAGACAGACAGCACTTCAGAGGCTGCCACTGACATTCAGACAGAACTAGCTCAGTCAAAAGTACCACCCAGAAAAATAAGCTTCTGGGATCCAAAGGAGCCTCTGCCCCACTTCTTTTTGTTTTATTTCATTTTCTCCCCAAGGGTGCTCCCAAATACAGAGCAAAATCAAACCATCAAAAGGAAAGAACTAGGGCTGGCTTTGTCTTATTAACATGGCGCACATGCGGCTGGCATTTGCAGAAACCTGCTAGGAGCAACTCTAAACTCTACAAATAAGTGTCACTATGGAAACTAATCAGAAGAAGAGAAGTATGAAAGAGACCGCCCCAGGAAAATGTCTGAGAGGGATAAATATTACTATAAATAAATTACTTAGCTTAGAAGGCTTCTGTGAAAAGGTTAAAGAAGCCAGCCAGGTGTCTCAGGGTCTGGGGCACATTCAGGACTTTTTCTTGCCAGGTCGGCAGCGTGCAGGAGCACTGTGTGTCTGCAAAGGGAGCTCAGAGCCCACTTCATTCTTATGCACCTGAGCTCTTGGCTAGGAGGAGAACCTTGTTTCTATCTTCCAAGGAGGATGGCTTCTTGGCAGCATGTCTGCTCCCTGACAGCTCCTGAGGATAAGGATAAATAGCTGGGGAGAGTGGCAACTTAAATACAAATGAGGATTAACTGTTGGGAGCAAGCTAAACTTGTTATACCAGAAGGCAAAAATATGCTTTATTTCCAACAAGTATAAAAGTTGAAACTCTTTTCTTTTGTAGAATATCTCAGCTGCTATTCTACAGCAAATGTCATCTTCATTACACCCTTTTCTGCAGTTAACATAAGTAACCTGTGTGCACACCTCACTTTCATTGATTTGTAAAATAACACATAAGAAAGAAACTGTAGTTACCCATAAGCAAATAATAAAATTTGCTGCCTCGGTTGACCCAGAGCAGATGTCTTTATGTTTAAATATATACCGTGCCTTATCATACCATGTTACAGCATTGTCATGAATTGTAAGTAGTCAAACTTTTGAAGAGAAGGAACCAAACCTGAAGTTTGTGTGGAAGCCATCAAATGCTCCTATCCAGGCTCACTTGTGAGACAGGAAGGAGAATGTTCAGCCTCCAGACTTTGATCAAGCAGCACCTCCAGCCAGCTATAGCCCACTGCTCCTCCAATCACAGCAGCGTTCTGTAAAGCACAATGTCCAACAAATTTTAGAATAGAACAGGATAGTCAGCAGCTGAGTCTGATCAAAGTTGACATCAGTTGAAGAAGACCAAAAAACTGAGATAAAATGTATTTTCTTTTAACACAACTAATAGCTATTTCTTGATTTTGCCTTTTCAACAATAAGCAGAAATAAATACAAGTTCCATCCACTTTTACCACTCAATTAAGATGGGTTTGGCTGGAACAGACTCACAGAAAAACTGCAAATGAGCCCAAATATTTGGCTTTTGGAATCACTGTGACAGAATGCAACATGCAGAGATAATCACTTGTGATGTTTTCTTGTCACTGATGAGCCAAGCCAGGGAAATTCACAGACTGCAGCTTTCAGAGGTTTATAAATTCTTTGGTTTCCAGTAAGATGATGTGGAGGGAGTTACATGTGAATTGTAAGAAGAGGTTTAATCAGAAAGGTGATTAAGATGACAGGTAGATTAATTGACGGACATATTTCCAGTTGCAGAGGGAATAAAAACGGTTAGCTGCATGGACATTGGTAAGTGGTACCAACCGATCATTCTTTAGATGTAAATCTGCCCATCTTCTGGCAAAGTCTGCTGGGAGAGGAACTGTAACAGCAGCAAAAGATCTGTTTGTTCCAGACATGTTTAATTTGGATATCCGCATGCTTTTAAGTTAAACAATTAGTCCCTTTCACTCAGTTCCACCCACTGTTTGATGGATATATTTCCACAAAACACATAACTAGAGGTCAGGTAGAAAGCTTGCCTTTAAAATACGCCCTTAGTCAATGCAAGGTGCCAGAAGTTTCCTCAGTAGACCTTGCAGAGGGACTCATGGCCTGCTGGAGTCTGAAGAGCACTGGGTGGCTGTGCAGGGCTGTGCACAGCTGCACCTGAGCACAGTAGGCACTCCTGCCACATTGCATAGGATAATTCAAAAAGTTTACCATGCCAAAGCACACAAAATAGAGTTTTGAGAAGCTCTCTCCTTTGAGATTTTAGCAGTTCCTCCCCCTCCTTTATTAGCACAGCTGCAGAAGCAGCAGTTCATTGAAGCAGTCCTTCTCCCCCAGCACTGACTTCCGAGCAGAAGAGTTTCCTGCACTCCATAAAAGTGCTCCAGGTGGAAGCACTGAATACATTTGCATACCCAGAAGTGAGCATGTTATTTTCAAAAATTATATCGGTGGTAAATGTAGGTGTAAAGCAGAATGAAGTACCTGCTGTGTGATGGAGACAGCACTTCAGAAGCGACTTGTGGAACAGAGCTTCTTTGCAATTCTGTCAAGGTTCTTGCTCCCTTCATTTCCCCCACAGCAACTAATTTAGGTAATTAAGGCAGCGAGGGAGGCGGGGGAGGGGGAGAGAAGGCAAAACCGAAAAAACTGTTGTAGATTACCATATAAAGAAGGCATGCCACAGAGTAAAAGGTGCTCTTGACAACCTGAAATCTGCTGACGGGAAAGAGAAACCTTCCCCTCTCCGAGCGCCGGGCCGCCGGGCCGCGTCCTCCGCAGAGGGCTTCTGCTGCAGAGCGGCACCATCTGCTGGGGGCAGCCGGTAGGGCGGGCAGCGGGTATGGGGAGCATCTTCCGGAGGGGACGTAGTTAACTTACTTAGCCAGAGGGTGATGTGTCTATAGAAGCCTCTCTCTGGATTCTTTCCGCAGAGCTGCAAAATTAGCGGGTCGTAAATGGAAGGTAGACTATTAGAGGTGTCGTAATAAGTATTTACCGGAACTGGTTAACAAGGAGAGAGGGAAAAGGTCTGAGTTACAATAATTCTACTAGTTAAACACTGATCTCAACAATACCATATATCCTTCAATTCCACAACAATGCCTGGAGAACTACTGAAGTCAAGAGAAAGCTTGGGCAGCTGTGGAGAAGACCACACTATGTGCACTCAGTCTTAGAGAAATGCAAATTCTCAGCATCCAAAAGCAGAAAATTACTGAAGCCCCCCCCCCCTTTTTTTTTTTTCTCCCCTATCTCTGTGATCTATGCTAACAGCAACAAGGATTTCCGGACTATTCATCAATACCTAAACTTGTATTCTCTTTAGGCTTTGAGCCAACTGTTTGAAGATTTTAGATGAATGACCTTGTGAGCTAAGATACCAGTGCTATTGCTATTTCACTCCTGCAGTCACATGCCTTTCACTTAGCTCCTTCCTCATTGATGTGGAAATCGATCCCAGACCTAAATGAAAACTATGTGCTTCCTTTATTGTTTTATGCTTTGAATATACTTTATTAAAGTTATTAAAAAGATAGGATCCCTTGCACTGTACCAGTGAGAGGCAGTTTTAGGGTGTACTTTCAGTATTCAATCTTGGGAAGTCTCTATACAGATTTTTAGTGTACATGCTAAGCGTGTACTACGCATATATTTCTGCCTCAGTGTTATAACATATGAAACATAATGGCTTGTTACACACATTAACCATACTGTACAAAATCCAACCAGTGGATTGGGCATGACTCAGCTTCCTGCTTTACCTTGCAAGCTCTCCTAAAGGAGTCCCTGGGACATGGAGGTCATGACTGGGTAACATAGATGGAAAGGGATCTTGGAAGGTCTCTAGTCCAACCCCCAGCCCAAAGCAAGGTCAACATCAATAGAACAGTTGCTCAAGGATTTGTCCAGTTGAGTATGGAG
This sequence comes from Tetrao urogallus, assembly GCF_951394365.1. Taxonomy (NCBI): domain Eukaryota; kingdom Metazoa; phylum Chordata; class Aves; order Galliformes; family Phasianidae; genus Tetrao; species Tetrao urogallus. The sequence goes on from NC_136820.1 coordinate 33,675,480, forward strand.
AAGCTGCTCCAATGTTTAGTTGTCCATACAGGAAAAATTGTTTCTTATATCCAGTCTACACAAGGTAGATGTGCTGCACACAATATCTACCTGAAATACAAATTGCTGAGCTGGACGCCATCAAGGTGGGAGAGGGCTATCTATGTCATAACAGTCACCTGCTCTGTCCTGCCACAGTTCCTGCATCCTTGTGCACAGCCACAGCCACACAAACCCAGGACTGACTCAGGCTTGTGCCCATGTCCTAATGCAGCCATGCCCAGGGGTGCAGGCCTGGGTCAGCCCATCCCACAGCAACAGCTGTCAGTGGGTGCTGTGTGCCTTCCTCCTTCCTCACACAGCACAGCTGTAAGCACAAACGAGACCAAAGCAATCTGAATCAACAGGCAGGAGCTCTTCATTAAAATGTTGTACCTTCATTTGTTTTGCATCTGTTTGCCTCAGCCATCTTGGCGAAGAATACTGACTGCTGCTGTTTTTGTGAGACATTAACTTGCAACAGATTATGGCTTTCATAGTGTAATTGGTGTTTCACTAATTCAGAAGGAGGATTAACTCTGCCTTATATATTTACTTAAGAAATTGTCCTTTCATTTGTTTAAATACTTACAGTAAGAATGCTCTCTTCTCAATGTTGCTGCTTTTGATCTCTCGAGTATAGGTTTTTTTGTTTAAAATAAGAATGATCAAGGGTACAGGAAGTTCTTATGGGAAAACAGGGCAAAACCACTGAATTTTTCTTTGGAAATACTTCACAAAAAGAATGAAAAAAAAATATAAAAAGCTGTAGGTTCTGAAGAGTAATAGTGATACGGGATTACTGGTCTATCCATCAAATGCGTCAGTGAAGGAACATTTGACTAAATTTAGAACAGAATACTGCAAAATGTTAAAATACAGTCCCACAGTTAACAATGTAGATAATCAAACTGCATAACTCAGCCGCAGGAGGCTGACAAAGGAAGAGCAGAATGAAGTCCTAACTGGACTGTATATTTGTTGTTAATTTGGAAAACCTCCTACTAGGGAAGTGAAACGGGGACCAAAGTGACCATGTAGGTTCATCAGTGCCAGCCTCTTACTGTCTGATGGGCGTGAGTCCCCACCTCCTCTACAGTGGAAGAACAGCCACAGCAGGAGTTGTGTAGCCAGGAACAGGCAGTGAGGATGTTCAGTGTATGCCTGATCTCTGCCTCCGTTGTCTGTTGATTTGGGGCCCCAGTGCAGCCATGAATATGCCATGGATAGGGACATGTGGAGGGAGACCACAGAACAATAAAGTGGGTGCACCAGCTAAGGGGTGCTCTAACTACTGGGCTACAAACAGCCCTTTGTACTGTCCCTCAGGACCTCTGACTTGTGCGTGGCTCCATTTGATTTATAGAAGTGAACAAACAAGTAAATATAGTGTTAGCATTTATGGAGGGAAATAGAACAAGAAATAGCATTGTATAAATCAGCGTCTGCACTTGAACTGGTGGACTCTGGTCAGCTGATCTCAGAGACACGTGGCAAATGAACAGAAATGTAGGAAAAACTTTCAGATAGAGATTGGTGCTGTTTAACTGAGAGAAGGAACAGGAGAGAACTGAAAAATATACAGAGAAAACAACATTATTCTTTTGGTACAAGAGAAAGGAGACTGCCAGTGGCAGCAGCAAACATAGATCTGATGAAAGAAAACACTTATTTCCTCAGAAAAAAAATACCATGTATTACTAGTTTGTGGAATTCATTCACAAGGGTAGGCCAACTACTTGAAAGACCTGAACAAACTGTTTAGATATACCACATGTATTCAATGGGAATAATTCACACATTAGAAGGAAAAAAAAAAAATCAAAAATGAGGCTATAAGCCCTTATTCTACAGGGAATTAGACTTATTGGGTTCTACAGGGAACTGAAAGGTAATTGTGCAGCCTGTAATTCCTCCTCTGAAGCTGGCCTCCACATACAGCATTAGATTGGGCCAGATGAACCTCTAATGTGGCTGCCACAGGCAGTAACTAAATATTTGGAACATATTTACCTTGGGAAAAGGAAATGGAAACAGAGAAGAGGGAAGTAAAGAAAAGTGTACAGAATACAAGAAAAGCAATAAATGATAAAAAAAAAATAGTAAAGCTGACAGCAAATTAAGTTCAACATTATACAGGTCAGCATGTCATTGGGCAACTAAAAAGAGATTCATGAGGATGCATGCGGTAGGCTCCAATTTTCTTACTGTTTGCTGCTTCTCAGGAATATCAGAGGAGAAAATGGTGAGTTATAGAAAATACAAAATGTATTTAAGCACTCTTAAAGCCATCTGTCAACAATATATCTGTACAAAAAACACCACCATCTTTTCCCATGGCCCAGCTAGTCTCTTGCGCAAGTCTTGTATCTATGCACTATGGTGTAAGAAAACAAAGCAGGTCTTCTGTAGAGAACAATATTAGCAGGAAAATGAAAGAACAAAGTTTTCCCAGGAATGTTTCTAAGACCTTAAGCTGAGATTTAGAAAAGGAATCTGAATTCTGAACGCTCATGGGAAAGAAAAGCATCCCACCATAAATAGGAGTGAAAAAAAAATAGATGCCAAGATATCACAGACATATGGGAGGACAGGATGAGCCATTTGCTTCCTCAAAGAGATGTTTGATAATCTGCAAGACTACAGAACATATTATTTGGGTGATGAAAGTTTTGGGTTTTCATGATCTGGAAGGTAGAAACTTCATGTGCAGTGGCAGAGCTTGTGCCAAGTAGATAACGAGAAGATCAGCACACCCACAGACATTGGCTCTTCCCAACTCATGATCTTCACATCATTCTGGGAAGGAGTCAATCCACAGCTGAGTAATCTGCAGGATCCTCAGTCCCAGCAGCACTTCCCATGCATGCAGGGAGCAAGTACCCCTCCTGGGGCCTGTGGGAACCTTCCCTGGTATGAGATCTGCTCATGCAATTTGGGCTGGGAAAGCCAGCAGGAATGGGAAAAGCAGGCTTGGAAACTCCTAGCTGCAGAGTCATAAAGAGGAGTCATGGGGGAGTCTCCTGGGGGGAGAGGGCGGCTGCTCATGGGCAGCTCTGACGGCCACATCAGCAGGGTGAGGCAGGACTGTGGTGCTGAGAGGGGTGGCTGAGCTGGAGGCTGGTGGATGAGGACAGAATAAGAAGGGAGGACAGGCAGCACCCGATATGAAGCTAAGCTGAGGAAGAAGAGCTGTACTAAGGGAGGCACTCTACTTCAGAAAGGAATTTGGAAAGACTGGAAAATTTGTATAACAATCATAAGAGTCTTTTGTCTCTCACTAATTCATTAGCTAGCACTACCTCAGTCTGGTCATACCTACAGCTTAAGTCAGTTCTGCCATTAGTTGAGCACGGCCAGTAACATGTCTGGAAACTGCCCATATATTTTCAGTATTAGGGCACTATATATTGTACAAAATCTCAAGGGTAAATATGGAAAATACCACTAACAGCATTAGAGGGAGAGGATGTCAGGTGTATCAGATTGATTCACTACAACTACACAAAGGATTAGAAAAAAGTTGGCCAGTGCAGTTCCTCGACAAAATGATTGAATGCAGGGCCAGGCAGAGCTAACAGTGCTTATATTTAACTTACTAATGCTTACTTACTAACGCAACATTGTGTGCACCACAGGTGACCCCAAGCAATTTAATCAGAACTTAGGCTCTCTTTTAAGGATAAAAAGGAACGTCCAGCTCTCACTGCTATGAAAATAGCTCCCTGAATGTGGACTACTGTAGCTGCATGCATGACCTCCTTAATTTTAATGTCAGCTAGCCAAAAAAAAAAAGCGAAGAAACAGAAAACCTGACCCTCTGACATTTTTCCATAATTTTCCCAGATAAATTTCCATGCTCTTTGTTGCAACATGGTTGCCAGCTGGGCAGCCACATGACATTGTACGAGGACATTCAATTTACCAGGGATGTCAAATGGAACAGGTAGCTTAAACATACTGTATGGACAAGATCATGAACTCTCTCAATAGTCTTCAAGCAAATGTAGACTATACAGACATTGGGTAAAGAATTACCATGTAGCCATTAGTCAAAATGCTGGTTTTCACAGCTCCCCACTAAGAACAGTAAATAGCATCACAAATATTTTCGTCCTCTGTGCACCAGAGAGGGTAACAGTTTGTCCAGGCATGAGTGGCATTTTTGAGAACTGAGCTAAACAGTCCTGAGAAAAAGGCAAGGAGAGGAACATTAAAGTAAATTCAGCTGCCTAAACACAGTGCTGTTTGATTTACCTTGGGTTTCCAAGACCATCACTTGAAGCAAAGGACTTGTGGGAGATTTGTGCCTTTCTGGACACTATGGAAGATTTCCTACTGCAACTAAATTGACACCAAGGCCTATGTTTATGCAACTGAATCTTGTCCTCCATATTAGTTATGTGTGTAGTTAGACCCAGGTTCTTCAGTCCTGGCCATTTCTCAGTATTCTAATTCTGCTGTACCCCTTTGGAGCAAAAGGACTCGCTTCCCTAGAAGAGAGCTCCCCTTGTTTCTGTGAAGATACTCTGATATTGTTCACTTTTCTGTGCACATGCAATCTAATACCTTCCAGCTGTTACTGCCAAGGGGATTTCAAATGCATAGAAATACACTAGATTTTCCACCCAGTGTATGTTTCTTTGCAGTTACCAACACTGAAGTTAATTTACTATCTTTTTGCTTTCTTTCACTGATTTAAATCTCAACTAACTTCATCGCGGTTTTCTTTCACAGCGATCAACCAACAAAGGCAACTTTGACTTCCAATCCCTCTTTCTCTGTTTGTCTCTCCTCTTTCAAGATCACTAACAAATACATTCAACACCAGAGGGGTTTGCATGACATCCTAAAGCGCTCTGCTGTTAATTTTACCTCACAGGGAGCTGAGTTTTCATTACACTCTTTGGCTGCTGACGACTAGCCAATATTAACTGTTGGATGTGTTATGAAATACAGGAAATCCTGATGTAAAAATATTCTCCAGAGTAACCTAATCATGCCACAGCACAGATTCTGAGCACTTGTATTCCACTTCAGCCACTCCTAGACTTAGCGAGCCCTTATTTGTGCCTCCCAGTTCCACAAAGTAGACCCAGAAAAGGAGCAAAGCTTTGCCTGCACCCAACCACCTTCTTGCAGCCCCCCTAACCCCACCAAGATCCATTCAACCATCCCATTTGACTAATGCAATACCAGAAATTCATATGCCTATATATTATTGCCAAAAACATCGGAATACTGCCCTGTCTGGCAAGTGATTGTTGTATTTGTTTTTTATTCAGCAGCAATTGGGAACTTGGCAGCCACCTCACCATGACTGGTTCCAAAGGGCTATTTAAATACAAGGAAGTACTAAGGAAAATTGCTGTCTGGATTTTCTCCTCCAAAGTAGCCATTTGAAACGGGCTCATAAAAATCTTCTGTAGCTGGAAAAGCTGAGGTAACTAATTTAGTATCAAAAAGCAAATGAATCAGCGCATTAAAAATAATGCCAACTTAAATATGAAGCGATCATGTTTGTGAACTTATATGTTAGTTCCTATTATTCCAAAATATATCTCAAGTTATTTAGTGCTACAAGTGGTAAAACCTTCATTCATTATCTTAGTGTGACAATCAAGTTTTAGTGAGGTTTTAGACAGGCATCAATCAAATATTAAGATGTGACTATGTTACGTTGTAGGAGACATTGAATTCTTTGCTTATTGTTGAACGTGCAGTGCACCATTCTGCAACCATGATGGGAGTCCAAGAGGGAAAAATGGTTGTTTCAACTTCAGTTTCATTTCAAATTCCTTGGTGTCTAACCTCATACAAGGGATTTAGAATTGTTCTTTTTTGTAAACTTGAACTGAATACTTCATTTCCAGTCTTGTATTAGATGAAGGGATGCTACTCTAACAGAATCACGCTCACATCTATTTGCTTTGTGCCATCAGATTTTTCATAGGGGTTGGGAGTCATTTCTGAGCTCCAAGCCTACTGACAAAAATGCATGCAGTTTCATCAAATGCTCAGACATTTTAAACATCAGCAATGAGGAGACAAACAACATCAGTCTCATTCCAATGACTGCCACACCCTGTGAGCTCAGAGGTTTCAATCCAAAGCCACATTTAGTCCAGAATCGTTTAATCGCTCTCTCCTGATGGAGTGACAGTCAGGAGCTGGTGACTGCCATTTTGTCCATCCTGCTTTGCACTGTTTCATGGGCTCAGAAGCCAGACTGATATTACAAAAGGACCAGAAGTCTTCCCTTAAAATTTGATTGAAGTAGTGGGAATGAAAAATTTATTCTGACTGACAAGAAATAATTGGGTATCTGCCAGTAGTTTACATTCAGATGCGAGGAAAAGGGGAGATTAAGCAGATTAACCTCCATCATCTGGGAGATGACATTTCTTGCTGTGTTTGAAGTATTTTGTGAAGGAAAGATGGCACTGATTTTGAAGTTTATGTTAACCAAATCTCTTTGATTTGGTTTGATGCAGCAGCTGCAGTGACACACCCTCAGTCTTTGAAGGCCTCAAGCTGCAAGGGCCAGGATGGAGAGGAGCCCAACTGCAGCTCTGAAGTGTCACCTTCCGCCTCTGGGGGAAGGAGTGCTCCTGTCTAATTTCTCCTGTCATCTTCTTAAATTTGTATTAGAAGGTATGGGAGAGGTGGGATGCTTTCCCAGCCATGTTGAAGGTAGGAGTGGCTGCTCTGTGCTCATTAGGACTCACGTGTTCATTATTGCTTCTTCCAGGAGGAGCAGGGTGGGAGCAGGACAAGCCTTGGAAGGCAGCCAACCCCACAGAGGTACTACGAGTGGATTTTGTGGTTTCCTTTTATTTTCTTAAAGAAATTCAATGCCCAGAAAAAGATGTGTTCTGATCTGTTTTTATTTGTTTTGGCAGTAACTAAAGGGGATGAGGCAATTATCTGCTGATGGACTTTGTATTTAATTGCTAAAATTCAGATCGAGAGTGACTAACAGTGGTAGGCAAGCCCATAATGAAACTATTCAGATCAGAAACTCTTCAACTGAGAGCAAACTGGCAAGGACAACTAACAGCTTATTGTAGCAGAGACACTATTGAGTCAAAACTCATAGAATCATAGAATATCTTGAGTAGGAATGGTCTCACAAGGGTCGAGCCTAACTCTCAACTTCATACATAACCACCTGAAATCAGACCTTATGTCTGAGAGCACTGTCCAGGCACTCCTTGAATTCCTACACTTGGGGCAGTGCCCACTGCCCTGGGCAGCCTGTTCCACACCCACTGCCCACTGATGAAGAACCTTTTCCTGATATTCAATCTGACCCTCTTCTTTCTACCCACTCTAGTGAATAACAAGGAAATTTCTTAAACTCCTGATGTTCAATATCTGAGTTCCAGAGTCACGTGTTGGTTTAATATCTAAAACCTCACTCCAGGTTATGCAAATATGTCATTAAAAAAAAAAAAAAACTGTACCATTGCACTTCATAATTTCCTTTTTAAACAGTAATGCTGTAAAGAGTGTGAGAGCCACAACCCAGGGAAGGGAGGGGGTAAGGTGTGTAGGCAGAGTCTCATTTAACCTTTACATCCACTCATCTATCAAAAAATCTTTGATCGCAATTTTGAGTTTAACTGCTCTATTCCCACAGAGTTACTTAGTATCTTAAAGGCAGTGTTATTTTTCTCTCTTCTCTAATCAGCCATCACCCCTAGGAATTCTTTTATTTCCACTTATTTCACTCTCCAGCCACAAGTCAATCACAATATGCACTACAAGCCATCGAATATTAGCAGAAAGAAGCAATATTACTGTAAATGGCTAGAAGGCGTTACTACAGATATCAAGTTTTAACTAGTATACGACAGTTAAATCTTGAGAGAAATGCATTAAGTTTGGGTCACACAGCACTGTGAAGCTCATCACTGGCTGAAACCTTCTCAAGAGAGATTCTGTCTACAGACATAGGCATTATACTTGTTAAGTAAGGGAAAACACACCTATATTGCTAATGATTCAGGATAACATATTATATTTCAGCAATGATTAACACTCATTATCTCAGGATATCACCAAGTCTTTTTCCTCTGGCATTACCAGAAGCGATCTTGATATCAGTAATACTTAACTCTATTTTCCAGCAGGAATGAGATTGTCCAAAGCAGAAACACTGCATTCAATCTCAGGTTAACACTGCCCAAATTTCTGTGCAATCTATTTGCAAATTAACAGTTGCAGTTTGATCCCAGCTCAGTCTGCTGTGCTTTTCCAAATAGCTGCTAAGTGAAACTTTTTCCTGCAGCCTCACAGTCTCAAGGTGAGCTCTGGCTCCTTCACCTCCTCCAACTAAATACTGCCAGATCCTCGCTGCTCCCAGCTCCTTTCATTTACACAATTTCCTCACCTTGGCAAACAAGGAAGAAGCAAAGCATTAAAACATCTTCAGCAACGTGACAGAGCAGAAAGCATTTCTGCTAATAAAAACCCAGTCCAGAGGATGACACAGCATCTTTTTGACAAGTGATTCAGCTTTTATGGTTGTATTCATTCCTGCTCCTGCATGGCCTAACTGCAACATAGCTGGGGCAAACAGATGGCTCTGACACCTTGGCCAGACCCTGAGCAGCATCAAGGAGCCCAGAGACTCTCCTAATATTTAGAACAGATCCGCTAAAATCTGGCAGCTTTGTACCCTTTTGTGGACCCTTAGCTGACAGAGGACTGTCAGCTAAGCTTATGAACCTAAGCAAGACAAAAAGAACCAAAAACAAGACAAAAGAACCAAAACAAGACCAAAAAAAAAAAAAAAAAAAAAAAAGCTAGAGAAAAAAGAGAAACAGTAACAGGAATGACCAGAACAAGATCATCACCAGTGGACAAAAGGATGACTCACTGGTGTCATTTGTCTGGACTTCAGTAAGGCCTTTGACATGGTAACCATCAACATCTTTCTCTCCAGATATGGAAAGACATGGATTTGACAGGTAGACTGTTCAATGGATGAGTAGCTGGTTGTGAGATCGTACTCAGAGAGTGGTGGTGAATGGTTCATCATCTAGATGGAGATCAATGATGAGTGACATTCCCCAGGGATCAGTACTGGGACCAGCTTTCTTTAACATCTTCAGTGACATTGACAGTAAAATCAAGCGGATCTCAATAATTTTGCAGATGGCACCAAACCGCAGCATGCAGTCGAAGTGCTCAAGGTATGGGATGCCATCCAGAAGTACTTAGGCTGAGCAGTGGGCCCATGAGAATCTTATGAGTTCCAATAAAGCCAAATGCAAGATCTTGCACCTGAGTCTTGGCAACACCCACTATCAGTATGAGCTGGGGGTAGTAAGGATGGAACAAAGACCTGCCAAAAAGGATCTGGGGGATGGCAAGCTGGACATGAGCCAGCAATGTGCTCCTGCAGCCCAGAAAGCCAACCATATCCTGGGCTGCAGCAAAAGAATCATGGCCAGCAGGTCAGGGAGATGATCCTGCCCCTCTACTCAGCACTGTGAGGTCTCACATGGGGTACTGCATTCAGATGTGGAGTCCTCAGTACAGGAGAGATATGGACCTGTTATAGTGCTTACAGAGGAGGGCCACAAAATGATCCAGGGTATGAAACACCTCTCCTGTGAGGACAGGCGGTGGGAGTTGGGGTTGTTCAGCATGGAGAAGAGAAGGCTCCGGTGAGACCCAAGAGCAGCTTTTCAGTATCTACAGGGGGCTGTAAGAAAGAAGGGGACAGACTCTGTAGAAGAGTCTGTTGAGATAGAACAATGGAAGTGATTTCAAACTATAAGAGGAAAGATTTAGACTGGATATAAGGAAGAAATTTTTTTTACAGTAAGGGTGGTGAGGCACTGACACAGGTTGCCTAGATTGATGGTGGATGTCCCATCACTGGAGACATTCAAGGTCAGGCTGCACAGGGCTCTGAGCAGCTGGTCAAGTTGTAGATGTCCCTGATTGTTGCAGGGGACTTGGACCAGATGACTTTTAAGGGCCCTTTCAAGTACAAATTGTTCTGTGATAGCAGTTAGCACTTCTGTGCTTAGGTTATTCTCTATCATACAAGTTACATATCCATGTGACACTTTGGGCCAGTACTCCATTTGCACCAAAGCTGGTCCTGTTGCTTTCCTCTGCAAGAATCAGCAAGATGGAGGCTTAGAAGGGTGCGATCAGTGCAGAACCAGCACTGAGGTAGAAATAATTACAATAAAATTACTTATAATTACCTGAGGGATAAAGAAAAATCCCTTTCATAAAGCCTTGCCCCCATAATAGGGTCTCAGTGACTCCTTGGCACTATTTTTTGTGTGTTTGGATGACTTTGAATGCACAGTTACAGTGAGTGATGAGGAATCAAAATACAGATAAAGGCTTCATTTTCTGGGTAAAAGCTCTTCTTTCTGCTGGGGAAAAAAACAATGATGAGGTTTTAGATTTAAAAAATAAAAACACGTGGTATTAATGTCAATGAACAGGGGCACAGAATCAATGTTCCCTGTAATTATGCTATGTTGCCTTCTTATTTCAGATCTTTGCCAAAGAAGTAGGCAGAGGGCTGCTTTTCTAGGAAGGGTTACAGAGCATTAAATCCCAGAGCAATTGTATGTGAACCTGATAGACAGGCATCAGCAGTACACAACTAATTTCAGAGAGATTACCATCAGTTACACTACATAAAGTTATATCAAATACTGTGAAACATCAGACGTATCTGAGATACGACAATTTCAGAACAAAATTGATCCTGTATCAAGAAGTTCTTTCTTTTCCCTTGTTTTTTCTTTTTCATTTTCCCCTTTTTTGCTTTTTTCCTTTTCCCTTTTGTTTCCCACTTTCTTTTCCTTTTTCTTGCTAGGTATGTGCACTGCCTAATGAAGCACTTACAGAAAACAGCAGCACCCACTCAGAACATGCAGGATCCCATGCTTTATTCTCAAATCACCATGCACTAATGCTGCAGCCATTATAAGGATGTCCTCTAAAGAAAGAAAAATCAGAGCACTGTTGGCAAAACAACAAACCTAGGCTTCCTCACACTTTGCAGGGCAAGTACGAGAAGCAGTGCTCACACAGCTCTCCGTTGCTGGAAAAAACAGATGTGGTTCAAAGCAGCCTTTCAAGATGGAGAGACAGAGAGAGAGAGATTTAATGCATTAATATGCTCCCATATGGGTATTTCATTGAAAACAAGAGGAGGGGTTGCTTATGGAAATGCACCCCAGGCATTCAGATTTAATGCTGACTTTGCAGCAGAGTGCCATGGTCTGAGCAATGCTGGCCATTGGAGCTCCACAGTGTATCCCATAGAGTACAGGGTAATAACAAGGAGTGGTGCAGAGATTTATGTGAAGAGTATATATGTACGGCCTATCTGGCCAGTGGTTGCAGATACCTCCCATCTTTTATCCAGCTGTAAGCAACCCAGCTCCTCCTAAGCAGAGCAGCCAGTCCTGCCCATTCAGAGGAGCTGTGCCTCTCAGATAATACACACCCAAACCTGGGGAGAACGGCTTCCTCTGCACCCTGCCCCAGTGAAGTGTTCAATATGCACCTTTCTCATTAAAAAAAAAAAAAAGCCCTTTAAATAGATATCTCAAATGAAATCCTGCCTAATTACAATCACTGCAAGATTTTTCCATCAACTGCAGTGAAAGGAAGCTTCTGTGAGTTATCATTCCCCAATTTAAAATTCAAATAAAAATGACAGCATAAAATGCCCCGCTGGTGTAGGATTTATGATCACTCAGTTACCTCTGCCTGTAAATATTAATAAACTGATTCCAGAGACTGGTTGCAGCAATTGACTTTCTCCAGCCAAGACTTATACAGAGTGGAAGTGCTCCCAGGATTCTGCAATAGAAATATCTGGTATGGGTCCAGGCTATTCCAGTGCAGAAAAATGCTGAAGACTTTATTCAAATCTTACGTGGTCCTTTGGTAAAACTTGCACAGCTAAACAGTTACTAGAAGCCGTTAAAGTGGGAGATTCTTGTGGTTTGGGTTTTTTTATTTTTATTTTTTATTTATAAAGTTAATTTGCCTCCTTCTTGCTGTTAGTATTCTTCCTCAAGGTCTCAAAGCAAAGATACCAGCATATGGAATGATTCAGTAGAAGCAAGCAGGGTTTCTTTCTCCTATTGCAACACAGTGGCAGTTAATAGTCTGGATCACTGCAGCCCAGAATTGGCAAATTATCAGTACCTGGGAACAGAATATTTAATACTTCTATTCTATACTAGTTGCTTTCTCTCATTAATTTCCTATTACTGTTCCAAAGCACCCTTAGGTAGGAAGCCAAGCAGGTAATCACTAGTCACTAGAAGTCACTAGAAGTCACTAATCAGAGCAACACTAAAGGAAATCTCACAGAAAAAAAAATTTTTTTTTTTTTTTTTTTTTTTTTTTTTACAGTTTTCTGCATAATTACAAGTTGTCATTTTCAATTAAGTTTCAAAAACTACGTGTTTGGAGAAATGCTTTATAGGGATTCAGAAAACAACCTTCTTTTCAGCAAAAAGCATGCGAGCTGCTTCAGCAGTCATACTGCATTTAAGAAAGTGCTAATTGGGCTTTGAAGTTGGTGCTCTTATGAAGCACAATAATGTGAGACACAAACACTCAGCTAAGACAATCTTTTTTTTTTTTTAAAACCTATTTTCTTCTTCCCACAAATATCTTTTTCAGGGTGAACTGACTCCATACATGCATTCTCCCAAAACAAGATTTCCTGTCACACAGCTGTGTTCTCTAGACGTATCAAAGGAGTTAATAGATTATTAATAGCAGTTAAAGGTTATTACTGACAATACTCTGTCCAAGAAAGAAATCCCAGAAAGAATCTCAATTCCCGCTGGATACATCTCATATAAATATCTTGAAGAATTGCAGCACTACCTCATTCCACAAGACCAACCAGACTGCTTTCCTAGAGAGACTCCTGCTAAAACAATAGCAAGTGTTCCTGTGCTTCATGATGCATATTGAGCAGATCCTTACGGCACACAAAGACCCAACTCTTGAATATCCACAAGTCACTCCAGACTTCCAGAAGACCTGAGTGAGGAATACAGATAGCAAGAAGGTGAGGGTTTAACCCCTTCCAGAGTGTGTTTTTCCCAGATTTCCCCCTTGCTTTACAGACTGCCATGGCTTGCTGCCCACCTGCACCACAGAACAGCAATCTACACAGCTCTGCATGGAGGAAGGCCTGCAGTCCTACCACAGCCCTTGCAACACTTGTGCCAGCAGTCCTTTATCATTGGTAATCAGCACACCTATTTGGGTGCACTGAGTAAGATACTACATTCTGATGTGGAGCTGCATCTTGGTATGGGATGATCCTCCCACAGTGTTTTTTCTTTGGTCTGGATTTGATTCAGAGCAGTATTCAGCATGTAATCTTGGAAATACAGATATTCTGGAGCCCCAGTACTTCATCACACTGTCTTACAGTGAGCACATCTCTCTAGAGTGCTGTGGTAGATACTGATACCCTGCTGTGTTCCCTGCTTCAGGTAGAACAAAAACGGAAGATAAAGCAGAAAAAATTACTTTAAAATGCACTCCTGGTCTTATGTTTGGTTTGTATGTTTCTATGAATCATTAGACATATGACTTCTTAACTTACAGAAATTCATTCCTCTGCAGAGAATCCATTCTTAAGTTTTTTCCTGTAATAAGTCAGCTTACAATAAAGGCAAATGCATATCCCTTCTGATATAAGCCTCAAAGTTCCCCCAGATGAGGCTTTTAAACATGCTGTAGTTTGAAAAAAAAAAAACATACTTCCTGGGTATTTACTCATTTCTACATTGGAAGAATACTTGATTAAAATGTAGAAGTCTTCTATTTTTCAGAAAACCATCAATTTTATCCCCAAGGACTCCCTAACCTGCACTTGGTGACATTTTGTAACACGAGACATTGAATGAAGCTGAAAAACAGCACATCCTTGAGATGTTCTTGTCCTGGAGAAACAATTACAGCATTAAAATCAAACAGGTTTCCATTTTAAACCTAGGCAACCACCACATAGATTGAGAATCGATAATCTTCAGTTCTTGCTTACTGCAAAATAGCGAACGATGAGGTGATGAGCTAACTTTCATATCATGGCAATAAAAGACCAAAGCACCAGTAAGTTCTTTGAGTGGACAAATTCCTCCCTTTTTTAGGCTTTACTTCATTCTTGGATCACTTCTTTTCATTCATTTTCAGTTTTCCGTGTGATTTTGCCAACAAGCAATTCAGGTTTGTTAAACTTCAGTACTCACACACAAGTAAAATAAAGGTCACAGAAGCTTCTGGTTTGTTTCTCATAGCATCTTGCAGAAACTCAACTTGAACCGTGGTAAACAATACAACTGATATTAATTCAGAGTTTCCCCTTTAAAAAGGGAAACGGGTCAAAGGATACACCCTCTAGGGTATGTGCTGGGATTACACACCTGTGATTAATCTAACAAACTGCTGGAGATGTGATTGTTTCTTCATAGAACTGCAGCTGAAACAACAGTTCTTTGGCAGTAAAATAAATGTAACCCCTCGTGGTGCCCCTAGACATACAAGATAATTACAACAAAGTACCTTCATAGGAAGTTAGGACGCTCCTGCTGCATCATTAAAATAAACGGACCTGCGATAACTGATGCAGCCTTGGAAGTGCCACAGAGGAGCATGGTACTCAAGAGATGAAAGAGATCTGCTCTCCTCCTGGAACGTGCATGTGACTTTCATTAGCTCTAGTGGAAGCTGAGATTTCGAGCCCAAATTTAGCAAGAATAAGAGACAGGTTTTACTCCTCTGAAGTCAACTGCAGTTTTGCCAAGGAGTTCAGTGGGGTAAGACTTCTGAAGCAAAAGTTAATTTGTCCCAAGGCCATTTGGGACAAGCCCGAGCCTCGTGGTGGTGTGGCAGCCAGCCCCAGCCTACACGCTGCTAGCACTGAGCCATGGGGCTGTGTCTGCCCACCACTGTCTCCAGGACAGACAGAGTTCTGCCAACACCACCAGCACTGCACACTATAGTCATTCCCAAGAATTTCTGCAGCATGAACACAGGCAAAATGTTATAAAGGGAAAACAATATTGTCAGCATGCAATTGTAGAATCACAGAATGTCTTGGGTTGGAAGGGACCGTAAAGATCACTTAGTTCCAACACCCTTAACTAGTCAATTGAAATTTATGAACATGTGCTAATGCCAGATAAACACGAAGTTGCACTATATTCACAGTTCAGATGGTGATTTGCACAACAAAATAAATGAAAGGTAGCAATGCTGATGATTTAGTGTGTCCAGTATTGATCCCATTTTGATCTGCATGGAACATATCCTCTGTCATTGTAAATATTTCAAATACTGTTTGAGCAACTTCATTTAGATACTGACTTCCAAGTTATCACACAATAAAATACACTTACAACTCAGAATGTAATTCTATATACATTATTCTTACCATTCTTCCAGCAAATTTGCCTGGTCACACCTCCTAATTGTGTTTGGATTGCTCCGCCTTCTTGGAGCACAATACCCTGTTACTCACAGATGTACCATCTCACTGAAGAGTTTTCTAAAGCCCTGCCCTGAGGACTTGATTCTTGCCAAGTCAGCATATACGCTATACTCCATCCACATCCAAACCATGGTGAGTATTAGATGTCCATATGTGGCAGTACAGACAGAGACATTAAGAGAGGTAATTGATGTTATGTTCATCGCTATTTAGTGTGAAATAAAATATGTTGAGGCTGCTTCCCACATTTTTTGTCTAAACCAGTATGGGCAGCAGTGTCTATTAGACTTCTGCCTCTTCATCCTTTTCAGCCAAATAGAAATGTAGATAATGCTGTAAACTTAAGGTAAAGGCTAGCCTTGAAAGTAGACAACATTTTTTTTTCTCTGGAAACAGGAAAGGTAATGCAGTAGTGCATACGTGAAAGTTGTCTTCACCACTTCAAGAAAGAAAAATGTGATTTTTTTTAAAGGCAAAAATGTACCAGTATAAATTCCACATGGGTAAATGTTTATGTAGGAACATTTACCATGGTACAGAATCCTGTTCTGAAACAACCAGGTCAGTATGATGCTTTAATGTAACTTCTGGCACAGTAAATTTGTACAAATGGGGCCCTGAGCCGGGCAAACACACCAAGTTGTCTGTCTCAAGCCAGTGGAAAAAGAGTCTAATGGCCAGGTTACAGAGAAACAAGTTCCAGGTTCAAGCTTATTTAGAAACACAATGAGAGCAAGAGAGACCTTTCAGGAGCATCACCATACACATGCTCCATGTCATTCATGCTATCTGCTTGTGTTTCTCTTGGCTAGAGGCAGATTTGATTCACCACGACATGAATGTAATGTTGCAGATAAGAACAAAAAACAGATAAAAGAGCTCTGTTCTTATATGTTCTTCCACTCTTCACTGCTAAAAATGAAACACAGAATCTAAATACTCACTGCCTCGGAAATTGGCAAAAAAGCAGAATTTGTGACTGGTTTAGAGTGAAGAAAATTTTATTTAGAGGAAACAATGAGTTTTATTTTCTTTCTGATACATACGTAAACAAATACACATATAAACAAATTAAACAAAAATGATTTATGAGTCTCCTAAGAGGATGAAATAACTGTAAGGAATACAGAAAAAAAAATGCTAATGTCGTTAAGAATGTCTATTTTATAGAAGATATTAAATAATACAAATGGAAACAACATTTTTCCTCAATGAAGTCCAATGCTGGACTCAAACAGTTTCTGAATATTATTGATCAGATTGAGGAAAGTTAGTTCTACACTTTTAAATGAGTAATTTATTTCTTACACTTTCATTTTCCTCTTTAAATTGGTAGTCATTCTTGTCACAGTTCTTAGAACAGTGTGGAATATAATCATTCCTGGCATAACCAGAACAATCGCCTGCATGATTATTATATCATCTCAGCCAATGCTTCTTTTGAAACAGACGCCAATTAACGTAAGTTAGCATGATGCACAAATTAAATAACTGCATTTTAATAATCTTCATAAAAGAATAATCTCATACAACATGATTTTTAATAGTTACTTTAGTAAATTCCTATTTACAGTAATTATCCTCAAAGAAGATATTTTTCTTATTAATATGCAAGAACGCATCCATATGAAAGCTTGTTACTTTAATCACACTAACTACAGCTTTCTTCACTATCTCTGTCTAAATAAAGGCTTGTTAATAGATAGACTGCATGAAATACCCTTTCTTACCAGGCTGTACAGATTAACAGGACTCTACAAACTCTATTTTATAGCCGTGCTTTCAGTAAATACCTTGCAGATGTTATCAGCCAGTCTATCTTCTTTCTTTGTGAGTTGACATCACTCCTTGGATTTCTATCTGCCCGTCTAACTCAAAATTCACATCAACCTCCACACCTCCCAGGGTCTTCAGCACAGACTGAGTCACTGTCTGAGCTGCCCTCTTTTCACAGGTGCTTATTTCTGCTTTTAACAGAAAAAGGAAAGCTTTTCCACCAGGCCTTCCCTTCTGGTGGTTCCTATTAGTTTTCAGACTCATCTCTTCATTTATAGCAAGCATCATGCTGCTGGACCAGGGCAGCCACCCAGGCCAAGCTCTCACCATCCCTGGCTGGAGAACCTCAGGTGGTATGTAACATTTATCTCCCTGCTAAAAATTAGGAGAAGTGTCCTGTTTGCATTTCAGTTCCTCTGCTTGGAGAAGCTGTCCTTTCTCAAGGACATTTTAGGCTTTTGCTGCACCCTGTTAAGGAGTGTTTGGTTCATCTTCACTGAACTATAACTGAAACTATTAATTTCAGCCAATATATTACTCACTCTAATAATATCATTCTGCATTAAAAAGCTGAACATAATATTTATTTTGAAGTCATGCATGAAGCTTTAGATATGGGGTAGAAAATCTAAAATAAACACTGCCAATTGTTCCATAGATGTATTTCCCTCAAAAGCTGAAGTCACCACGTAGTTCAAGCCTTCAGCCAGAAAAGATACACCAAAATCCAAAGCATCTGATAGCAGGCTCAGCCCCCAGTGTCCGCCTAGCCCAACCAAATTCAGTTGGGCATTGAGATTTTGCTACCAAAAGGTTGATTTCACTTGTAACATTTCTCCTACCAAGATAAACCTAGAAAGAAAAGGGAAAAGCAAATAAAATGCTAAATTTTGAACAACCTTTCTTCTCTATCATTTCTTTACTTGGCAGCATCTCAAAGAATATAAAATGTCCCTTGTTGGTAAAAATGTTTAAGTAATAACTCTCAGCTTTCATGTATAAATAGTTAAGCCTAAACCTTCTGTTTTTAGGGTCAAACAAGACAAATAATGAGAAAAAATAGGAAAAGATAGGAATCTGCAGTTTTGCCTTCAATTCTCACCATTCTGTTTATTGAAAACCTCTGACCTGTGTTATCCGTTCTGACATCCAGCAAACCTTTACCACACTTAGGCTGCTCAGATATCTCTTTAAGCTCACTACTCTGGGCACAGCAAGAAGTATGGAGGCAGATACATCTCAGAAAGCAGCACTGGGTTCTTGGAAAACAGAAACAAACAGAGACACATGCACAAAAAAAGTGGCTAATGGAAATAGATGGGAAGCAAATGAAATTCTAGTGTTGTATACTAAGAGCAGTCATGTCCTGCAGGGAGCACAAGCTCCCTAGATGATCCGAAGGAAGACCAGGAGAGAGATCACTGGTGGGTGCAATGAGAAGCTCTCTTGAGCCGTGACATCCTTCAGGGTTATGATGCTGCTACTGAACATGGTAAGATAGTGCCTCTAAAGTGCTCACCACTGCTGCCAAGTGTCCTTCACAAAATTCCAGTCCATACAGGGCTGTGTTTGTCCCATCAAACTATCCAGCTTGGGGATGGTTCCACAATGCCAGACTGCCCCAGACACATGCCCCTCTGAGCTAGGTCTCACTATCACCTCCCTCTGCCATGAGAAGCAGTTTCTGATCACACACACAGCCCAGCAGGGTTGAGGCTTGAGATGTTCTCCACACGTAGGACTTCTGATTAGAAGCGTAGAGATTACAGTTTATATGTAGAGACAACAGTCACACAGCGTGTGCTGAAAGTGGCTTTGTTTTATAGCTATATTCAGACAGCTTTTCTGTTTCAGAATAAGAAAAAAATCCCAACCAAAGATTTTTAATCCCCATTCCAATATCAAGAAATGTTCCAAAACAAGAAGTTCATATACCATTAAAAATCATCACTAAGATCCTCTGAGATACCTAAAGCAGTTGTCCATTTTCTTCCCAGCAGATGAACCATTTTGGCTGAAAATTTCCTAGTAAATTCAGCCCAACCAGGGTTCACAGTAAGGGAAATTTCAGCCTGAGCAGACAACAGATGGCACAGTTTTAAACAATTGAGAACTGGGTCTTTTAGTAGAAAACAACAGGAGACCTTAATAAGAGGTCGTGCTAACATGTCTGCTCATAAAACTTAACTTTTACGTGGCATATTCTTATTTCAAAGCAGACATATGAATAGTTATCATACAATTGTGTGCTTTCTCAACTTCATGGTTTTCATCACCTGTTTCAATAGCTCTGAGATAGTCCATGCTACATTTTCATACCATATGAACTTATGAAAATAATAATAGAATCTCATACTATAAATCATTTGCTGAAGAAAGTAAAGTGATGTTTTTGGAAAAGAGTATATAGACCATGAACAGCCATTTGGCTTATTTAAGTGTATATAATTATTTATATTGGCCTTCAGTATTAAAATGTTTGAGCATTATTTAATACGTAAATACAATTATAGGTGAAGTTTTTTTATCAGGAAAACATGTTTGAGGAGAACACTGCCAAGGCCGTGCTCAGACTGTGGGTGGAGGATAAATACACAGCAAGGGCTACAGTCCCAAGCAGGTAAATGCACAATGCAACCTGCACAAGGCAACTCCACATCTGCCTGTGAGCATGAGCTGCGGCTCCAGCATTAGTCACTGCCTTGAACATACCAGAAAAATCACCTTTTTTGTGCTTTTGATGTGATGCATTTTTGATCCTACAACACCTTGGACAGGTTGATAAGTTGCAGGAGCCTCATAGCATGGATAAACATGCAAAATGATAACCTGGCACAGCTACTCCAAACTCAGAGTGTCTTGCCCATTCTTCTACTAATAACAAGAATATTTCTGACAGCTACATGGGATCCTACTGAGGGAGCAGCAAAGGACTGAGAAGGCAAAGCTCCCAAAGCTCTGAAACATACATCTTTTAAAAAGACAGGATTCTGTTCAACATTTCTGAATTGTGGCTTATTGCCCACCAAACAAAATGTTAACATGATAAACTTGTAATTTAAATTACTGGTACTTCCAGGATACTTAGAAATGTATATTCTTTTCATCTAGCCTGATGATTAAAAACGCCTTTGGGATCATGCCTAGAATAATGTTTTACGGTATGGAGGCCAATAAAGAGTCTATTGCTAAAAACTTGGATCAAATACACTGTTACTGTTCCCACCTCTTAATCAATTAAAAATATATATCGTGACAGCAGATGCCTTGTAAGAAGCAAAACACAGAAGTTATTCTCCTCTTCATGAACATGCTAACTGCTACTCAATTTAATGGGACATATATATATATACTGAATGAAAAATATCTTCTAGAATATGAAAGATTCATATGTATCTGTAATTTATTACATGGTTAGGTGCAGATTGGCCTTTAGCCATGCAAAACTCAATGCACCCAGTTTTGCCTGATCTTGGAAGCTGAACAGTCCCAGGCCTGGCTAACATTTCAATACAGCAACCATCTGGGAATTCATTGTGCATGGGCACTAGCCAAAGAGTCATAGGGTGGTGAATATTAGGCCATAGAAACTGGATGAGTGGAAGATTTCATTCAGCGCCATCAGCACTTCCAAAGTGATGGATGGGGAACTCCCTGTTTCTTGCCTGCCTCTCCCTGCCTTCCCCAGTAGGGAAATATTCAGACTGATTTTTCTGGAAGGATGGAAGTTCACAATCAAAGTGAAGAATGCAATCCAAATATGTAATAAATGTAACATGGAACTAGAAATACAGTGAAAACATTGATAATACAAGTGGTGTTTGAATACTTGAAGTCTCTGTTTGCAGAAATCTGCATGATTGGGGTATCTTTTAAGCACTCACCGGAGTCTAATGGGAGACATTTTCTTCAACAAAATAAACAAAATGCCCTGTGGCTGCACACATCAAACATGCTGTACTTACACACACTGTGACCAGCACCAAACCAAATGGAAAGATACTTCTGGTTTGCAAGTATATGTACATGTCTGTTGGACTTCACTGCTGAATTACAAATGACAGGAATGGTTTTGACAGTCAAAACATTTAACATTATGCTATGCTTCTAACTGAGAGATCTAACTAATGCCTGAGGCTATTTCATAAAGCTCCAGAGAAATCTGAAAAGCATTTAGAGCTTCAGCAGAAAGACAGGAGTAGGGAATTACAGCAAGTCCACTTCTTCCCTAATCTTCAGATCAACAATGAGAGATGACATCCTCATCGCAGCCATGGCAATAGCCAATCCGTGGTCTTGAGAAATCAGATTTCTGAATTTTTTTTTTTTTTTTCAGCTTCTATACTTTTTCATCCCACCTAGAACAGCAGAACATTTAACCTACAATTAGAGAATGTTTAGTCATATTTACATATAAAGCATTTGGATAGCTTAATGATTCCTGGAGTTTATTTCAGTTATACTTAAGCAAGCTTTCATGTAGTCTTTATCTTTTAAGCAAGTATATGTTAGAAATATCAATGTCTTGGGCATAAGCACAACGAAAGGGGAAAGAAGAAGACTCATAAAAAACAAGTTTTGTTAAAAACAGAAGACATTGCTGTCAAATTTCTAGTCATGCTTGTGCTAATTATTCTTTCTTGGGCTACTAGTATCTATAAAAACATCCCAGGTATATGTCTGCCCAGAAGAGGAATGGAAAAGCTGTCAGAACTGCTGACATGGCAACACCACTGAAGTCAACAGTCCTAGTTCTCCTCCCAGCATTATACCATAATGATTTGTTTACATCTATGCAAAATGTACACGTAGATTACTAAACCATAATAACAGCACATGCCAACAATTTAGAGGGGTGTAAAATATCTGTGCTGCATTCTAGGCAACAAAGATCCACAGGAACTGTAATCCATTATCTAAAACTTTGCTGTCTGCAAACGCAGATAGATTTAAGCAAATCCTCCACTGCAAACAGCAGCGGGCTTGCTGTCATTGATCACTACAAGGAGACTATTGAAGACAGACTCGGGGATGAATTTCAGTGCCAGGCTGCAGCTTTATTAGTTTAACATATCCCAGCATTTAAGTGGATCCTGTGTAGGAGTTGCAGGACTCCCACCGTACAACTTATAAATCATGGTTAACTGTTCTCAGCCTATCTACAGAAGCCAGCTTCTGCCATCTGACATCTTCTCACCTTGAGAAGGGAGAGAGGAGCATAGCAGGGGCCATTCCAAGTCTGCTGTGGCTCTGGATTTCCATTTTCAGCAATCCACACAAAATCCCAGATTCATTTTTGGGAGATTGTACTTCAGCTTCTTATCCATGCTGGATACCAGCTTCTAGTTTCAAAGTAATTATAACACTAAGAATTACAAAGATATTAAATGTACAAAGTTATAAAATGTACTTAATATTTATATCCACATCATACATTAGATTTATTGCCCTAATTACATCAAGGGAAAATCAGAGAAATAAGAAATAAAAACAATAATCCTTCCTCAGTTTTATCTCAGTGGAGAAAATATACTATTTTGACACCAAAACAGGGAGACTATTAAATCTGAAAACTGCTGAAAGTGCTGTTCCTAGATTACAGCTACAAGTCAGGAACAAAAAAGAGTTTTAAACCCTTAACAGTAGTTCGAAAAGAGAGTTCCCAGTTGCTGTAGACGCACCACGCCACATAACCTCAGGGAACACCATGAAGTCTCCAAAATCATGTTCTCCTAGCAGCAGGAAACTTTCTTCTAACTTCAACCTACATTTCTTCACTGGCAATTTATATCTCACTTGATCCAAAACTGCCCTTTGGCATAAGTAAACCTTCTTCCCTCACCTGTTTGCACATGTTAACTGTGTCACTGAAAGGGAGAGCACAAGATCCTACCATCTTCTGGCTGGCCAGCAGGACAAAAAGCCCCCTCAGAGGACAAGAATTGCTTCTTCTATCTTCTCTGGCTGCTCAGTGCTCTCCCAGCTCCTTCTGCAAACCGCTCACCACCAACCAGCTGACCATGGCTCTGACTACATTTGCTGTTTCTTCACTGGATAAAAATACGGTGTAAGATGTCTATTAGGCACGAAACAAAGGAACAACCCCCTTCGAGAAACTAACAAGATCTGACATTAAAGAAATCATGTTGGACTTGAAATAATAGTTAAGCCAAAGACTTTTGTAAAGATGAAGAAAAGTAAGAAAAGGAAAGAACAGTGTTTTGAGAGACCTGAGCTGTGAGGAATGTAAAAATAGAAAAGCCTTTGTAATTTGGGTAGGAAAAATCTGATACTGGTCAGTGTATTGGGTAGGTGTGTTTCAGCACAGTGAGTTGACCTGCAGTAATGCAGGTTCTCAACAAGGCCATCCTCCATGTACAACATGGGAGGTCAAAAGTGAGTGGAATGACACATAGTCCTCAACCAATGCACAGGGTGCACCGCTTCTCACCAAGAAAAAACAATAAGCAACATTCCCTCAACGAGGAGTCATCTAAATTGACGAAGACACAGAATTTTAAAGATATGATTTTGCACAGCCGGCCAAAGATTGTGTCTGAGGGCACAAATGCCTCTGCCACCTGCATCTTCTCTTCAGAGCTGAAGAAGCTGGAGCTGAATGACTGGAAACACAGAACAGGGCTGTAGGGTCACAGAAGGTTTGCCTTGCCATTTGTTTTTACAGATTTACACGTGCAGCAAATCTTCTATTTGGAATATACACTCAGCTGTTGTGTATCTGCTTCAAATGATTCAGCGCTCACTATTGTTCCAGATGGCAGAGAAACGGGTGTTTTGGTCTGTGCCACAGCACACGGAGGTCTATGTCATACTGTGCAGAGGTCTGTGCTACAGTGTAGAATGCCCCTGCTCATCAGGAGACCAGCCTGGCAGAAAACCTTGCGTGTCAAGGAGTCTGCAGCCATGAAGTTCCTGGAAAAAAGCAGAGCTGAATGGAAAAGAAGGCAGAGCTGCACATTGCTGCTGCTTAGCAGAGAGAAACTGGGAGCAGAGCAGCTCCTGAGTGTTCTTTCATGGACAGAAGCAAGAATTCTCCTCCTGCATTTTGGCATAAGCAAGGCAGACAGCAAATCTCCATTCTGCAGCAGTCTGCAGTGGTTTGTTTCCCCTCCAACTGTCTATTTCCTAAAGCCACAGGTTCTGCTCCAGACTACCAATGAAGAATTGAAAGTGTAGAAAAAGAAATGTGGTTTATTTAAAAACTGGCAGAGGAAGGCTCTTTTTGTCAAACCTTTATGCACTCAGAGAAATGATGGAAGTGGAGCAATTACCCCATTACAGAAGCTATAGGCCAGAAGCTCTGACCCAAACTGGATAAAACAAAATTGTCCTCACTGGATCCCAGGCCAGGTGCTGCTCACTGGCCGTGCTGAGTGGGCAATGGCACTAAGGGAAAATGGACGCAAGGAAATAAAATTGCTGGCAGGCAAGAGCTACCACCAACTGGTAGCATGATCCATGCAAAGAGCTGCACAAGAACCTTTGGTCTTGAAAACAGCAGCAACCAGCACACTGCAGCAATGGCTCAGAGATGTGAATTTAGTACAGTTACTGGGGGGGGAAAAAATTACATGGTGCAAGAAAAGAGAGTGTGTACTGCACAGATTAAAGCAATGGTTATCACCAAATACCTGTTACAGGTGACAACAGAGATCCATCTCCTTCTAAACTTGATGACACCAGTCTGTTACCGTGCTGCTGAAGCTATGAGAAGTTAGGGTTGCTAGTCACCATATGGATGTTACAGCCTGAATCAAGCACTAAGGCCATTCCCAAGGCTGAGCAAGAGGTCCAGCTATTGAAAGATCAGACTGTGAAGACCGCATCTCGAAAGCCTCTGACAGCAGCGGTGACAGGTGGAGAGGTGGCTTGGACAGAATGAGTCAGAAAATGACTTAATAGAAGCCTTGGTAGAAGACAGCAAGATGAAGTAATTAGCACAACTGGAGTAACAACACCTCAGTGTGTCCTCCAAGACTCCAAGAATAAAAGCAAGCTTGTTAGGATTTGATGAAGTGCAACATCAGGTTGTGCTTAAAATTAGGAGTAATCCTGGCAAGCAATTCCCAGCTTGAACTCTCTGAATATCAGGTTACTGTGCAGCTAAGAGATATTTTGGAGGTTAGCCTCACTGGTCAACATGCCTAATCCTGGACATCCCCATCTGCAGACCCTTGAAGTTCTAAAAGAGATGTGAAAACATGTGCAGGCAGCATGAGGTGTAATGCACAGGAAGGTCAAGATAATTCTCCACTTACATAGATAGGCAAACACAAGAATAAAATACATTTCTGAGTCCTGAAGAAGCCTTCATATGTTTCATAAGATGCATTAGGACTGACGTGATTTCTAAACCTGTTGAAGGTTTAATTGTCAAGAAATAAGTAACAGTACTCAGGAAGCTCTACCCTGAGCACACAGGCAGTAAGGACAGTCTAAGAGCTTTGGGTCCCCACAGTCAGCAAGCACAAAGCAGAAAGAGATAGTGGCTAAACCACAAGTTATGTTCAATTGTTGTGGAAGTCATCAGCTGCCCTCATTTATATTTACTCCGAATTCAGTGTACACAGATTCACAGCAGCCTTTAGTAGCTCATCATCGAGCACAGCCTAGAAAGACATCCATAGAGATGGAATCACAAACTATCCAAATAAACATTCACAGCTCAACAGAAAGCAAATGAAAGTGTGACTGC
Organism: Tetrao urogallus; assembly: GCF_951394365.1. Classification (NCBI taxonomy): domain Eukaryota; kingdom Metazoa; phylum Chordata; class Aves; order Galliformes; family Phasianidae; genus Tetrao; species Tetrao urogallus. Next base: position 33,701,507 of record NC_136820.1, read on the forward strand.
TTACTCCCAGGGCACAGGCCTGCCAAAGCTCACTCTGGTGTTGTCACCTTGGAGAAAACCGACCTAAGGATCCTGGTTACTATGTATCCCCAGAAAGGTCTGTCAAAGGAAACCCAAGTTGGTTTCAGAAATGCAGTATCAACAGAGCGATCTCCTGGAATTTATCAGGATTCATTTGAAGAACCGAAAAATGCCATCTGGAAATCTCTGCTTTCTGGTTGTGATGACACTTTGGAAAATAGGTACCAGCAGAGCTACTGAAGCATGAAAAGAAGCCTGAGATTGTTAGAAACACACTGGTGTATTGTGAAATGCTGTGGTTCAGCCCCAGAGGCTGCATCTACAGCGAGGCAAAGGGAACCTGAGGTAAGAGTGCCAAAAACTTAAGATAATATATGATCATTGTATAATATATAAACAAACTGTGTTATAAGGTGATTTAGGAAAGGAATGAAGAGTAACCATCCTACCGGTGTGCTCAAAGTTCTTATCCAAAAACAACAGGATTTGGTGAAGAAGATGCCTTCAAACAATTCCAATTAGTCAGTGCTCAACTATCCATCTGAATTCCAAAGAGACTATTTTTAACCCTACAAACGCTGGCTTGGTTTTCAGAAAAGATGTTTTGCCTCTCTATAATTGTGGGAGATGAAAGGCACCTGTATCAGTGCCCCCAGGACAACACAGTGCCAAGAGGTGGCAGAGAGCCTGAGGGTCTCAGTAGTCAACATGCCAGGAATAAGGCTGCAAGTGAGAGCAGAGATGGGTGCCCATCCTGCAGAGAGGGTGGTGGCACACCGGGAACAATCTAGGGAAAAAATCCCAGACACAGATCTCCTACAAAGGAATTTTAAAGAGCTGAGAAACTAAGTCTGTGCATGCTGATAAAAAAGCTAATGTGTAATCTCTTGAGAAAAAAAAAAATCTAGATCACAATCTTCTGTGGCATCCAGCTGATCTCATTTTATAGTAATTACTGAAGCTTTTATTATTATATTTATTATGCTTTATGCCAACTCTATTGTAAAGTTTTGCTTGTTAAATGCTGGAAGTGTCAGGTTTGAGTCAGTATCAAAACAGGAATTTTACCACTGCTGCTGCATCTTTCTTACTCAGACTTCTTTTTTTCTGAACAAAATATAAGATGGTAGCCTGCTAAAGTCTATTCTTTCTCAATTTTTTTTCACTTATATATATGCAGATAATAATGGAACAGGAAGATATAGAATATTTACTTCTCATTTTAGACAAAACCTGCCAAGGACATACAATAGGAAGGTCTGGAAAGTAATTTGTCTCTGTAGCTTAACTCGTGCAAGCTTCAGACAAGGATGTTTATCATTTTGCTTTCCACCATATCCAGGAAGCAGGCAGGGGAAAGCTCAGCAGTGAGCAACGTCTTGCGGGACCCGCAGTCAGTTAAGCAGGAAAAGGCATCCTTCCTTCCTCTTGAGGGCAACGCAAACTGCTCAGGTTTAGCCAAAGTTGTTTTGCTTTCTGAATGCTATTTTCCTTGCTACTTTAAGATAAGGACCAAGAACATTAAAAAAAAAATGACAAGAGAGCAGCAAATGAAAGATGAGGAAGAGAAACGACAGCTCTAACAGATCCAATTCATTTACAGATGTCTATCTTCACTGGGGTCATAGGACATTTGTTTTCAACAGCATCAAAACTTAATGGGAAAAAAAAAAAAAAAAAAGAAGAAAGAAAAACATTTTTACTCTGTATTATTCACTGCCATTTGGATATTGCTACTGAACAATTTTTAAAATTTATCACAAGAAAATAAATGTTTTTAAGGAGAAAGCTGTAAGAACAGTTTTAGCACTCAAAGGTCACATCATTAACAGATATACACAGACCCACATCTTTTGCTCCACAACTGGTCTTGGCCTCCCCTCACCTGGGTGCTGCCCTACCAGGGAGCTCAGCCCCATGGTGACCTCTAGGGCCAGGGGAAGTAAGGGCTCCAGCTGGGTCAGATCCTGGGGGACCCTGAGCAGGAAAACCCAAAGGTGCTCAAACTGTAACTTCCGTGAGAACCAGAACTCAAGCAAGATCATACACATTTTTGTGGGAGCAGCTAGAAGTATCTTTCCAAACACTACTGCTATTTACATATTAGATCATGACACCACTATGGAAAATACTACACCTTGTCTGTATTTTTTTTTAATTTTGTTAACATAAACCAAACAAAGCAAATTTTCTCACTCTTGTTTTTAGAGAAATTTGAACTCTTTTAGCTGAAATTTTCCATTGTGAATTCTGCCTCAGGCTCAATATTCCTATGGAAAGTTTCAGTCTGAGCTATTGAAGCTTGGCTAGATTATAACCATGACTGCATAACAGAAAGAATCAGAAAGCTTTAGCTGCATTACTCTGTTATTAACTTTTTAGTTACATTAGCAGTATTACTAGCTCAACCACTAATATGCACATAAACATAACTTGGTAAAATTATGGTAAGATACATCACACTAATGACTGAATTTCCAAATAAGCAGATAATGGCCAAGACTTACAGAAGTAGCTTCTTTAGGGTTACCCTTGCTAAGAGAAGTTGTGGATGCCCTTTCCCTGGAGGTGCTGTGTTCAAGGCTAGGTTAGATGGAGCCTTGGGCAACCAGGCCTAATGGAAGATGTCCCTGTCCATGGCAGGAGAGTTGGAATTAGATGGCCTTCAATGTCCCTCCCAGCTCAAACCTTCCGTGAGTCTATGACACTGTGGTTTTGTGATTCCATGATTCTATGATTCTGTGTCTGTGTGGAGCCAGTACAAGTAAGTCAATGTAAAAATTTTTTTAAAAGCAAGTCTAACTCTTAGAGAAGTGTGTTTGGCTCTCTTACCTGTAATATAGTCAAGTTTTTTGGTTTATAAGTCCACATTGAAGTGATGACACATTGTAGTGTGCTGCCATTTCCCATTTGAAAGAGGAAAGCATTTTTCTCATTTATGCATGATAGAAAAAAGTAGAAAAAATGAGGGGGAAAAAAAGTGAACAAATGGAAGCCACTATATTTTCTCCCATGACACCAAAGCATACACACAAATATTTTTCTCTTTCCCAGTTCAACTGAAAATCTATATTGGCTGTTCCACACTATCCTTTCACATACCTTAATCCTCATTCTTGACTTAAGTAATGCCCAGGCAGTTTAGCACACAAAGTCAGGGCAAGTGGGATGAGAAATTATCACAATGAATTGCCTCCTATAACCTATGGGATACAACCACACAACTTTGCATGCAGCTCTGCATTTATTTAAACCACTCTCTTCTGCTATACCAACAGTAGAAGAGTCCTACTGTGAAACAACAGCATTTCAGCTTTACGTGCTTATCATTCTTGTAGTTCTCAAATTGACCTAGACAGGTAAGTATTATGACTCAACTTACAGAGGGATTTTCATGCAGATCCTACTGTGATCAAGTACAGTCAGTTTGATTTTCAACAACCCTGTCAGATAAAAACTTACAGCCAGCCTTGATACAGAGATGAATGGGATGATCTTTGATGTTACAAGCCCAGTAGGAGGGAAAGTAGATAAAAGGTGTTTATATGCCATCTTCTGCTGTTAAAATAGTGCACAACAAAAAAAGTAAAAGTAAGCAGCTCCATTTTAGTAAGATCAGCAGTGGCCTGCAGAAATACAACAGGGATAAGCGGAATTCTTGTGAAGAGAGAAGAAAAACAATTTTCCCTATGCATTTCTCTGAAGAAAAAAAAAAAAGAAGAATCAATCTGGTGGTAAATCTTCTAATGTAGACACACATAGCAATAATAAAATCCATCCTTTGCAATGGAAAGAGTATTATCAATTTTTAAATGAAGACAGAGAACACAGGCAATTAACAGCTTGTCAGTGGAGTCCATGAATGAGTATGATTAAATTAAAATGTTGGTAAACCATGCAGTTACCTCAGTGCTGGTGCTGCAAAGCACTTCTCTTCATAAAACACTAATGAAATATGTTTGGGATGTCATGATGCCTTCAACTTACTTCCAGAAGATTTTTGATATCTAGCCTTCCCTCTGTCCCATGACTTCAGGCTACAATTTGGCCAAGGAATAAAACAGTGTATGTTCCTTTCGGTCTGAAATTGGTGGCAGTGATGGTCAGGCCAGGTTGTGGCTCAGGGAGCACCCACTGCATGGGGGAGTGGGGGCACACGGTGGTGGGGATGGGGGCTGAGGGATGTGCAGGCACTGCCCACTGCCAGCATGACCCCGGGAACCCATTCTCCACACCCAAAATAATGCTGTCATCAGGGATGCAACCAACGCCGGTAGTCCTGTAACTTAAGATGCTGTGTCCTGCTGAAGGTTCAGGTTTCAGAGCCTGCTAATGAGGAATGCTGCAGCAGTTGCTGGAAATTCCACCTTCAAGAGGAGGGGGGAAAAAAAAAAAAAGAAAAAAAAGTAGAGAGAGACTCTTCTACCTTCAGAAAAGCAAGCCTACAAAGAAAGGTTCTGAGAAGTGAGAATGCCAGAGTGCATACTGCTTGCACTACTTTAATATAGTCCCTTCTGTGCACATGCTGTGAGATAATCTGTAATTGCACGGTCGTGTCTTAATAGGATTTGGTGGGGTTTTTTTTTTTTTTGGTTTTTTTTTTCCATGAGGTTTGATTCAGTAGTCAATAAACAGCGACAGACACAAAGCATTAATCAGGTTTATGTAATTAATTAGGTCACTTATAGAGAAATATTTATCACACCGAGTTTCAGTGTCTAATAGATTTATTTCACTGTCTTCAGCTCCGGATGAGGATTCTGTCCTGAACAGGCAACTCCCAGTTTTGCACCATCCTTACTTTCCCAAAATGACTTTTGGATCTCCTCGGGAACACCTGAACGCGGGTATTTGTGCTTCTGCTGTTGCACCCGCAGCAGTAAATCTACAAAGGGGCAGAGGGCCGGGACTGGGGAGAGGGGCACGTGTGGCAGAAAGGAGCCAGGAGGAGCGAGAGGGCCGGGGGAGTGATCTGCACCCAGCTCCTTCGGGAGAGCCAAACAATTGAGGCAAGTAGCCATTTAGAAAGCATTTACTGCTGGGAAGGGGGGGGGGGGAGGGGGGAGGAAGAGAAAAAAAAAAAGAAGGGAATGGGATGGGATGGGATGGGATGGGATGGGATGGGATGGGATGGGATGGGATGGGATGGGATGGGATGGGATGGGATGGGATGGGATGGGATGGGATGGGATGGGATGGGATGGGATGGGATGGGATGGAGAGCCCCCCTCGCCCATCCCCGTGCTCAACAGCCTCCGGGCTCAGCCCGGCCGTGCCCTTCCTGCTCGGTCCCTATGTACGCGGCGGAGCTGCTTCAGGGCTGCACGAAAGCGGCCTCATACCTTTCCAGAGGGGTCACGCAGCACCAACGGGATCGCACCTCACGTGCTGTTATTCACGGCATCATACCGAGAGATGTTTGGAAAACCGCGTTTTCCCACTACTGCCCTGGGATCCGAGGGAAAAATTCAGTGACAGCTACATTAGTTAAAAGCACGGAATAATGGGAAAGTTTATAGCTCTCCCCCTTCACAGCCAATGGAGTCAGACGTTCATGTAAACACTTGTGAATCTTATTGGGAGGAAGTTTTCAGGGGGCAAAAAATGGGCAGCAAAAAGTCTGCCTAATGTAAACCACTTCTTTCTGGAGACCGAGGAGCTTTCCTTGTTAAAACAGGGAACGCACCCGCGCTATGAGCACAGGCTGTGGCTCGGGGCTCTCGGGGAGCATTTAAAACAGAGGTGCCATCGAAAGGCTGTGTGTGTGCCCGGCACCGGGAACTCCGATTTCACAGGGCGATTTTCCTCTCAGTACAATGTGTTTCCGTCCCTGTGAAAGAGTTACTTCTTAACGGTAAAGAAAGGAAGAGGAGTTCGGTTTTGTTTTGAAAGCCTGATTGATATTTAGATTGACCCAACACTGCCTGAAGATGTTTTCATTACCATTTCTGTTAGACTGAGCTGAAAAGGGGTTAAAAGCAACAACAGCCTCGCAGTCGGCAGAAAGCTATTGAAATGTTTGATTATCCCCGCAGCAAAGAAGAGGATAGTAATGCAACAGCAACCTCTCTTGGGGTAAAGCCGAGATTTAATAACCGAGGACCAAAGCAATTGTTTGAATCGAGCAAAAGGAAGTTCAAAATATTTTCACGTACAATCTATTTCCTTGTGTTTCTTTTGATCAAGGTGCCTTCAGATAAATAGCCCTCTTCCTCGGAAGGCAATAGAAATGTCACCAGGCATCATCGGGACTGACGCCTGGACATCATGGGGGGAACACTGACTTAATATTCCACAAAAGAGTGAAGCTGAAGACACAGTATTCTCTCGTCCCTCTCTCCTTGTTCCGTCAGCTCTTTTTCTTGCTGCTGTTTCATCAAATCACTATCCCAGAACTCAGTGACAGAAAGGATCCAGCAGATCGAGGATCTGCACACAAAGTTTCCCTGTGTTGCTGCAGCACAGCTTTTTAAGTGCCCCAGGTGCTACGGGCTCCTCGCAAAGCCTCGCTGTGCTGTGATGGATCTCGGGCTCTGATCAAATCCTGCTGTTCCTTGCTATGCAGGAAGTCTTTCCAAATTAGTCTAACACCAGGGCCGAGCACTGTGACTAATAGGCATAACTGCACAGTTCATGCTATCTGTAGGGCAGGTTCAGCAGGGGAAACAGCAGCACCAGGAATGTGCTTGCTGTTCCACGGAGTAAGACAAACTCTTAGAGACAGAGATCAGGGGAATTATTGGAGAGGCTAAGAAATCTCAGCATAAATAATTGTGCAACCCTACGTTACTCAGGAGGCAGCTCATCTAACAGCTCTGGATTAACTGAAGGAAGAAGAAAGCTGGCAGCCAGCAGCCCTGAGGGCAGGCACCCACACCTCGGGATCCCATGGACTGGGGCTGAGCAGAAGGACTGTGACCCTCAGCTTTAATTCTGTGAATCTACAAAAGCATCACGTCCACGTGGAGCTGATGGTTTTGTTTAGCACCAGCGTTATTAGATCCTGTCCTAGTTTACCTTCAGTTGTGTCCAATAATTTGTGTCTGACAAAAACAGGTTTTCCAGGAAATTAGAAAAAATCAATAACTGAATTTGCCACTTCCCTGGGCAGAATCTAACAAATGAGTGCTTTCCTTTACATGTGAATCTGTCCAGCCTCATCCTGCCGTTATTTGTTCAGGCTGTGCCTTTCCTTATCATTTTTAAAAGACCCTCCACGCCTCACTCGTACAGCTCGTGGGGTATTTCAGTTTGTAATCCAGTCCCTTAAGAAAGGACATGCTTCCAGAGAGCCTTGCGTGGCAGTCCAGGGTTTCAAACGTATGGGGTGGAGGTCAGGGGCTCTTCTCCATGCTCTTCAAAATGTCAGGGTCCCTTTGAAAAAAGCCTGAGTGTGACAAGGCATCGTAACCCTGCCTGGATACAGAGATGAGGGGAAGGATGGGAGGAAGAGGGTATCTCGGTAGCTGGGAGATGGAGCACAGAAGTCACATTTTTAGTACTGGCTGAAGACAAAGCTTTGTTTTGTCAGATGCACACAATTTGCAGTTACCTTTTTGAATATATATTTCTGGAAAGCTTTCCCTTCTTCTTCTTAACACTCACTGACTCATTGTTGGCCTTCAAAAAGAAAATTACACCCATAAAGAAGAAAAAAATTCTGATAAAACGGATGTCTTTCTGGAAAGGAGGAAAAAAAGAAAAAAAGAAAAAGAAAAAAAGAAAAAAAAAAAGCCAGAATAATTATTTTCTTCAGTGAAACCCAAAGGAAACCCATTGCAGTCCCTTCTCCACGATGCCTGGTGGTAGATGGGGGGGTGGCTGTGTCCTGTAATCCAGCCTGACAGTGTCCCGAGTGCCAAAGTCCTGTCCAGAGGGATCAGAAGGGTCAGAAGACCTTCCAGGGCTGGAGGGGTCCCAGGGAGCTCCACGAGGAGCCCATCTCCAGGTGGCAGCGACCCTCCGCTGTAGTCCCAGCTGGTGGAACGCATACGGATGGGTCCTGGAAGAGGAAACTGCCCCTAAGAATGGAGGCGCAGCTCCTTCCAGCTCCCATCAGACACTGGTTGAGGACGAGGGGTTCTCTTTGGATTTCACTGCCGGGAAACTATTAATGCCTACAGTCTTGTTCATTTACTGTGACACTTGTTTTAGCCCCGAACAAAGAATGCGTTTGATAAAATGAGGGCAATATCTTCTTCGTTTATAGAGGCAATTAGCTACACGCTCTCTGTTGTCAGAGCGACACGGCATCAATCACGGCACGGATCGGTTTCTTTAAAAGTTCAATTCCCGCTGCTGGCCCTGCCGGTGTGTGTGCGTGTCACACGCGTTGTGTTTACTTTGTGCAGGAAAATGCGCTTCGTTCCGACAACGGGAACACAACGCTTTGGACGAGGGCCCTTTTGACAAAAGACGGCGGAATATTCTAATGCTTTAGATAAAGAGGGGAGATAAGGGACCCGAGGTGCCGTGCCGCCGCAGTCGCGGTAATTCGGGCTCGCTGTGCTGCGCTGTGCGGAACTGCCGCTCGCGGGGCGCCGCTCGTCGCTCCGGGGCGTCACTGCCTTCCTCCGCAGCTGGATTCCTCAGCACACGGCGCTCTCTTTGTAACTCTCCCGTGTGTGAACCCGGGCCGAAGCACCCCTTGCCCTCTCCAGTCTTATTGTCTGCGTTATCCGCATATTCGTCTGCTTTTCGCAGCTCGCAGCCCTACCATGAAGTGAGAAAAATGGAAATACAGAAGTGCGCAATTTCGGGGCCGATCCGTAGATCCCAGGGCCGCGCTGTCCGCTGGGAACAGACCCAGGGCTGCCTCCTCGGCTGCTGCGCACAAACTTCAAGCGGACAAAAAGAATAGAAAATAAATACCAATTTTTTTTTTTTTTTAAGAAAAGAAAAGAAAGAAAGAAAGAAAGAAAGAAAGAAAGAAAGAAAGAAAGAAAGAAAGAAAAAAAAAAAAAAAGGAAAGACGGCGATGCGCGGAGGACGCTGTTCTTTTTCCCCACCGGGCACTGCCCTGTCCCACCGTTTCAAAGCGCCCCGCGCAGCCCCGCTCCGCTGTCAGTGCCAGTTCGCTGCGTAGGGCGGAGAAAGAGCAGGGGGGGGGTTGCAAACACCAAGGGGGATTTTGAAACAGTTTCGGAGCTTTTCGGTGGGCGCGGTGGGGGCCGCCTCGCCTCTCCTCCGCGGGAGCTCACAAATCACAGCTAAAACACGAGAGGGAACCCTCGCCGTGCTTAATGGCCTGTGCGTGGCAGCTGGAGCGCGAATTTATCTTCATTAGGTTCAGCACGCAGCCCCCTCAAAAAAAAAAAAAAAAAAAAAAAAAAAAAAAGCCAGTACACATCAGTAATTTTGCCCCGAATTTTCGGAGCTGCTCTCAGCATTATCCGGACGCTGTTGCGCGGGTGCCAGAGGTGACACGCGAGTGTCCCCGGTGCCCGGAGTTCCCCGACGCTGCCGCCTCTCCGTGCCGCTAGGACGTCGCCCGTTCTTTTTTATTTTGTTATTTAACTTCATAAATTCTGCTCCCGGGACGGGAGCGGGCGCGGGTTGCCTTGAGGCTCTCCAGGCGCTCGTTCCGCAGCCGCGGAGACTCCGGCTGCGCTCGGGGCCACTTTGCGAGCGGACGCGGTACTCCCGGGCCGAGCGGGGTGTCCTGGGGCGGGGCGGAACCGGAGCGCGGCGACCCGAGGAGCGGAGGGGAGGGAGATCCGTTCCACCTTAAGAGAGTTTTCCCCTTTAAGGGGCGGGGCCGTCGCCGGGCCGTGCTGCGCCGCCGCCGCCCTGCAGGGGGCGCTGCCGGCCCGCGTTTGGCTCCGCCAGCGGCGGGCGGGGGCCGTGGCTCCGGAGATAGAGCCCCTCCGCCCTCCGCCCGCGGCCTCTCTCGGCCCCGCCGCACCGCCTTTGTTCCCCCGGCAGTCGGGGAGCGGAGACCCGCGGTCCCGGCGGCAGCACCGTGCCCTACCCGGGTCCCGCACCGCCGCTCTGGACGGGACCGCGGCGCGGCCCCGCGGGGCGGTGTCGATGGCGCGGGGCGCGCGGGGCGCGCGGGGCGCGCGGGGCTCGGCCCCTCCGTCCTCCCTCCGTCCCTCCGGGCGGCACCTACGGGCGGAGCGAAGGAGGGCGCTCCGGGCACCGCGCCGCGCCGGCACCGCTTTGTTCCGCTGCGCGCGGGCTGAGCCGCCTCGCCAGTAACCCTTTGGGGCATCATCGGGATGGTCTTTGCTTAAGAGCCCAAATAAATTAACGTAATCTTAATCGTAATGGGACGTGGCCTCTATTTTTTTTTTTTTTTTCTCTAGAACGACGAGAATAAAGCGATCATTAGCTAAAGCTAAATTAATTCATTCGTATGTCTCCGTATAAAGACGACATCCAACGCGCAGCGGCGTCGGGTTGACGCTCGTGCGCACCGCTCGGGGCTGCGTGTCCCACCGGCTGCCGGCTTTGCGGCGGGCAGCGCCCGGCTCTTGGCTCCGCAGCAGCTCAGCCCGCGCGCGGGCTCTGCCCGGAGCTGCCGCACACCGGCACCGCGCTTTGCCCCGTTCGATGGAGAGCAGCTTCGGGCAGAGCCCGGGGACGGCCCCGCGCCGCCCAGCCCTGCTTGGACTCTTTTCTCGTGGTTTTTATTCCTTTTTATTTTTATTTTTTTCCCCCTCCTCTTACCCTTTTCGCGAAGCTTTCAGACACGGCTCGCTCCGTGCAGGAGCAGCACCTGCCTCGAGGCTCACCGCCCTGCAGCCCGGGGACCGCCGCAGCCCCGCCAATACCATTTCCCCGCGCTCAGCGTTCTGTTCTCGGTGATAGTTTCGGTTCGCGAAGTGAGTTTTCTTCTCTTAAACGCTGTCTAAAATCTTAAACGCTGTTTTTTCCTCTATTTAGGGGGCTTTATGCAATTAAAGGAGCGAAAAGGAGTCATTTCTTTCCCCTCTTTCTGCTTTTTTTGTTTTGTTTTGTTTTGTTTTTTTTCTTAGAATTGGTATTTTCCCACTATAATTTCGACTGAAATGGGATTTTTAAAAGATCCGCGGCTCTAATCCTGGCTGATGTTTTGGTGTATTCACGGTAATGAGTCCTATTCCCTCGGGTCACGGAGCCCCCGGACGTCAATCAAACGAAGTGATTCAGAAATGCCATTGTGGGCTCCCACGTCACTGCCTTCCTCCCGTTCGCCCTCACAATGCCGCGGTTCTCTGATCGCTCACTCGGAATACGGCATTATGTGCGCCAACCGCGCAGCGTCCGGACCTCTCTGTGCCGCGGGATGTGCGCAGAGCGGGCACTGCGCCTTCACACCTCTGCCCCCGGACTTCAGTTCAACGGGAGAGCCGACGGATGTCACGAATGCTAACCGTGCCGTAAATCCGTCAAAACCTCATTTGTCTGCGGAGATCTTACGTTTCTAATTCCGCGCCGGGGCTGAGACACACGTAGGGCTCAAAGCGAAATCCCCTCTGGACGCGCGGAGCGGAGCGGTCCCACTCGGTGGGCGCAGCCGCCGTGCATCTGCGGAGCTCGGCCACGAAGTGCGCGGCCCGGAGGTGAGGGGCAGCCCGGAGACACGCGGCCCGGCTCGGCCCGGCGCGGAATTAGCGCGATCCCAGTAGCGGCTCCGCGCGGGCTGCGCGCTCCAACGCCGCCTCCATTTCAAGTCAGTGGCAGGGGCTGCTCAGCCCCCGGCCCCGACGTTTAAAGCGCCTTTTGTCTCTTCATTTCACTTAAGCGAGGTTTTGTTGCCGGTTGCCAAGTTCCATTAAGGCAGAATTTAATCGGAAAATGCTTTTCCCCGCTCTGAGCGGGGCGGGAACAGCGGACTGCGGGGCCTAAGGCGGTGCGAGACGGATCGCCCGGTGCTACCACCCCGCAATTCAGTGCCGTCTTCGGAAAAAAGCGCTCGTGTGGCACCAACGTTTGGTGCTCAGAGGAAAAATCACTCCTTTCTTTTCCCTTTGAAGGCGCAGCGATCGCGCCCGACTCTGGAGTATGAAACTGAAAAGGAATTATCTGAAAAGAAAGGCCTTAATTACTGGATCCCTCGTGCAGCTAATCTTTAGCACGCTTAAAGGAAATGCAACGGGCCGGGATTCATCCTGCCCCGAGCCGAGCGGGCCCATGGGTGCTCCCCACCCGTCCCATGGGTACTCCCCAGTCGTCCCAGCACCTCTCCGCACTTTGCTTCTCTCGCGGCCCTTGTCACGGAAGCCCTCCCCGGGCTTAAAACCTCACATCATCCACTTCACCGGCCGGGAAAGGGCGAGAGAGGGGAGAGAGGAAATGGAATTGTTCCGGGGATCGCGGTGTGTGCCGCTGGGCTTTGGCCGCTCCTCGGGTTTTGTCGCGGAGCGGTTACGTGCGCACTTGTATTTCCCTTCACAAGAATGGACAATTTTTCTCGCTTATTTGCAGTTTCCCAAAGTTCTACACACAAACCAGTGAACCTTAAGGGACCCTTTCACTCTTTTATTGTGAATATTTGTCAGTGCTCGGGGGCTGTGATAGCAGTGACAGGTGAATCAGGGGCCCGGCGGTGGCATCCCAACACTAGGGACTGGGGAACGCGGGAGCCCCCCGGGCCCACCCCCCGGGATGCGGCACCCAACAGTTGCGTCCTCAGGGAGGGAACGGAGCGGATCGTGGCGCGGCTCCCTGGGCACTCCCGAGGAGGAGGAGGAGGAGGAGGAGGAGGAGGAGGAAGGAGGTGCGTGAGGACTGCGGGGAGATCCAGTCCGGCAGCCCCGCGCCTTTCCCCCCTCCTCTCTCCCGGGAGAGTTCCCGCGGGGAACGGAAACCCCTCGCTCTTCTCCTGCCCTCTCTTTAATTTTCATGCCGCCTTTTAATTAATAATTAAAGCTGAGAAAGGCTGGGGCTGAGGAGGGCTCCGGCTGTGCCACTGGAGTTGGCCGATCCACAAATGTGCTGCGGGGGCCGCTCCGTGATTTCCTCTCTGGAGAAACCCGTAGTACCCGAGTCCCGCAGCCCCGGTACCGCGGAGCCGCCCCGTCCCGTCCCGTCTCGTGTTTCCCAAACGCCGCCGCCCCGAGGGGCACCCAATGCGCGGAGCAGCGCGGAACGCAGCGCGGTAACGGCGTCTCTGGGAGCGCGCATTGCTCCGCGGTGCCCCGGTGCCAGCGTGCAGCTACGGCGCGAGGTCGGACTTGGCTCCGTCCGGACGTTGCTCAGTTCTTTTCCGACGAGGAAACGCCTCGGAATTGGGGTTAAGCTTCAGCGTTATGCCGAGAGCCGGGAACTCAAAGATGCTCTCCCGGCTCTCAAACCCGAACAAAAAGGAGCTGCAGAGAATCGCGGGTTTTGGCTCCCAACAAAGAGTTCGCGGTCACCGCATCCCGGGGCGAATTCTTACTCCCGTGTCCGCTCCGAGTATTGGAGTCGATAGAATATATCACATCTCCGAGTCCCCTCCCTGCACGCGGCGGCTGTTGCTCGTCCCACTCCATCCCCACCTCATGCCGGGTGCCACAGCGGCGGTCCCCGCTCAGCACTCGGCCGTTGGGGCTGCGGACACTTCTGAAATCCCGTGGAAAAAAAAAAACAAACGTCAGTAAATAGAGGTGTATGCACTGAACGCGTTCCCCGTAATCTCACAGGCACTGATGAACAAACTCAGCAAATATCTGAGGGTGTGACTACAAGGTCGGAACGAGCTGACTTTTAGTTATGGGAGATTTGTATAACGTACTCTTCTCTTTGTTTTTTATTTTTTATTTTTTTGCTTAATTATCCTACGCGACCCGTCCCGTAAACTCATGATCTGCTGTGGAATATTTCTCTCTGTCCCTTCTCCATTTGCCGTTCCCACACAGGTTTCCAATTCGCACGCCTTTTGTTTTTCCTCTGTAAACGCGTATTTAAAAACGCTGTGACTGCGCGAGGTGGGACGGGCATCTGCGGGTCGGGGCGGCTGCGGTGCTTAACACGACGTCTCCATCTCCTTCGAGCAGTGCTCGGCAATGGAAAACGGCAGTTCTGAAGTGTTGGGGGAAATGGCAAATGGATGCTCCGGCAGCGTTCGCAAATGTCGATAGCAAATGTCGTGTGCATCAGCTGCGTGTGTGCATGTATACATCTGCGTGTATGTATACACACATATATATTTACTCAGGCGCAGTTTGCTGCTCTCCAGGCGGAACAGGACGCTGCAAGGAGTGGCGAGCGAACCCCCTGGAGATGAAACAGAGGGCAGAGCGGGGGCATCGCCGCTCCTCGCACACCGAGCCCATCGGGGTCCTGTGGACACGGCTGCACAGCCGAGATCGGCCCTTTCATCCCGAGGCCGGGAGGAACGCAGCGATGCTCGGTGCTGCGGCGTGTGTGCGAAGCTCTTAGCGCTATTGACTCTTAACTTTCTTCGTGAAGACAAAATTAGCATATGTCGATGTGTAAACACTTCGGCATAAAATTAAAACCAGCTCCGCGCGATTGTCACCGCGCTGGATTCTGACACAAACGATCAGATGTCGGTGCGCTTCGTTTTTCCCAATGATCAGACGCGATCAGCGTGGCTAAGCCAAACGCGAGCGCTGAACATTGTCTGAAGGGCGCCAGCTGCGGCCGGGTCGGTGCAGGCTGCGCGGAGGCGCGGTCACCTCGGGCCGGAGCCGCCGGGAGCCCCAGGAGCTCTCCTGCAGGTACCGGAGCCATGGAGCTGCGCAGGAGCACCGGGGGACACAGAGAGGCCTCGGGCGGCAGCACCGCGTTAGGGCAGCCCCGAGGAGCCCCGTGTGCCGCAGGCAGCGGAGCCCCTGGACTCCTCGCTCCCAGGAGCTCCCGCAGAAGCCCCCACTCGCCCCCTCGGCTCTTCCCGTCACGGAGCACACAGCGCCGGGAGCTCGGGCCGGAGCTCGGTTATCCGCAGAGCCCTCACCTTATCGACCCCCGGGGCCGCGAGAGGGGCTGGGGAAGTGCGGAGCACGAGTAATGTGTCTTACAGAGGCTCCTTTACGGGGGAAGGATGCGGAGATCATCGTGCAATTAATGACACTTTACTACCGAAATGTGTAACACCGGGTAACCACCTATAAACTTCCCCTGTAATATAAAAGACGCTCCGAGATAACAGAGCTCGGGTCGGACGTTATTTTATGGAGTACTACACGCTAGTCATTCCCACCCTCTCTCCCCTCCCCCTCCCACGTACGGCCATCCTTTTCCCCGGGCAGATGTCACCGCAGGGAACCTCCCGGCCGTCCCTCCCCCGGCTATAGCGCGCTGTGTGCCCTCTCTCAGACTCTCATGCCCGCGTACACAGATGGGAGTGACTGCTTCCAAGGCGAGCGGTCCGTTCCCCTCATGCCGAGCCGGCAAAGAAGGGGGAACGCTGGGATGAAATGTCATGCGGAGATGTGGAACGGCAGAAGGCGAGGGTTTGCTGGGATGCGTTTCCCTGCTAAACTCTCTTCGGGGAAAACCAGTGCAGGTTGATGGGAATACCCTGTTTTGAGAGAAACGCAACGGAGCAGGCCTGGAGCAGAGCCGCGGGGCTCGGGGCACAGCAGTGCCTCGGCCACGTCCGCACCTCGGCCCCAGGAGGCAGCGCGGGGCTCGGCCAACGGCCCGGCCGGGAGGAACCGCAGCTGCGGGCTGTGCAGAAATCCGCGAAACGAGTGCTTAACCCGGGGGGATTTCTCCTAATGGCGAAATCAGAGAGAGAGAGTTTTCAGGGAAGAGAACGGCCCAATACAAGTTCCTCGAGTGGAATTTACATTTCGCCGCGATTTATGGTTTATAACGGACGGACACGTGCGCACGGGGCGCGTTCCGCCGCGGCGGAGGGGAGGGCCTCACAGCCCGGGCGGCTCCGGCGGCGGCAGGGAGAGGGGCCCGAGGGCAGGGCCCGAGTTGGGCCAGCGACCGCGACTCCTTTTCCCCGCGGCCCGGGCTGCTCGCTGCCACCGAGGCCGCGCTGAAGGCGCCGCGGCCGGGCCGCCCCGACCCTTCCGAGCCCCTCGGCCGGGCCGGGGCACGGCGGCCGCTAACAAAGGCGGAGCGGCCCCTCCACGTGTGCGCGGCCCCTCCGGCCCTCCGCGCTGCGGTGCCGGGCCCGCTCCCCGCTCCGGGCCGCATTAGTGGAGCGGCCATTTACTGCCCCCGGATTGCAGCAGCGCCCAGGTTAGCTCATAAAGCCATTCACACTCAACAATGGGGATTTTCTCAACAATTAACAAGAAACAACATAATAAAGCCATTTACAAAGCCCGCGCTATTTACGATAAATTAGCCGCTCTTTAAGAGAGCGGTGCGTAATTTCACACGCTTTACAGCCGAGCTGCAGCACGCAGCGGACGGCCCTGTTGCGCTCCGCGCGGAGCCTCTCCCGGTCCCCCTCCCGGGCCGACCCCGGAGCCGTTCCCGGGACCCGCGGCCTCTAGCAGCCGCGCACAAAGCGGGGGGCGGCAGCTCCGTGCAGACGGCCGCGGCGGCCGCGGGGCCGGCGGGGGGCGTGGGCCGGGAGGCGCTCTGCGGCGCGGCGGCCCCCGGGGGCCGCGCGGAGCGGCTCGTGGAGCGGCGCGGGGCCGGCGGAGTGGCGCCGGGCAAGATGGCGGCCCGAGGCGCGCCGTGCCCCGCGATGGGGCCGCCCCGAGAAGCGGCCCAGCGCCGCCCGCGGCCTGCGGGAGCCCGGCACCGCGCGGGCCGGCCCCGGGGCCGCTTCCTCCCTGCCTCACGCCGCGCCTTCTCCCTCGTTCGGCGTTCCCGTGGCCGGCGAGACGAGGCAGCGCCGCGAGGAGCGGCTCCCGCCGAAGTGCCGCTGTTTACAAACACAGCTGTTGCGGTGTATTTGCAATGCTAAGGACGGAGCGGCGAACGAGGGCCGCTGCGGAAGAGGAGTCCCCGGCACGGGGAGGGCCGGGCGCTGTCCGGGGCCGTCAGCTCTCCCGGCCGCTATTGTAAGCGCCTCGTGCGAAACATCGCGGGCCTTCGGCGCGGGGCTCGCGGGGCTGCCCGGCAGTGAAAGGAGCGCGGGGAGAGGCCGGGCCGCGGCGCAGCGTTGTACCGTGAAGCGGCCGGGCGCGGGGAAGGCCCGGCCCGCGGCCCCGAGCCGCGGCCGCCCGCTCGCAGCGTGGCTGGATGGGGAATGGCGGAGGCTGCGAGCGCGGCTCTGGCTCGGTGGGCCCCGGCCGCTACTTCCTCTCCGTGGTCGCCCTTCTTTGTACTTCGGAGCCGAACCCGGCGACGAGGCATTCCGTATTCTTTCACGTCGCCATCGCACCCGGGAAAACCACGGTTATGTGCAGCTGCCTCCCCGCACCGAGAATTTCCCCACGCATCTCCCCGTGTAGAAAACATGCACTTTTTCTGCACCTCTTCCTTAACCGCTCACACGTGCTAACAGCGACAGACAAAACGTGGTAGCGTCGTTCTCATTTCTGCAGAACACGTAATTTTATTAGCAACTAAATGTGGTGAAGGGAAAAGGATCCTTGCGAAAAAAAAGCACCGAGGGAAGAACAGCCAAGTTCACACCACAACACTGCCGCTCGCATCACAGCGCATGCAGCAGTGAAGGGAAGACCCACTGCAGGCAGTGCACGCTGCAACGCGCGGTGGTACGGCAGCATCCCCGCCGCCGGGGCTCGGCACGTGTTCCCTTCTCGGTGCACGGCAGCGCTCAGCGCGGTCCCAAACTCCCTTTTGTCCTCGGCTTGGCCGCAGGCGTCTCCCCCACGAGCAGGGCAGGGAGCTGGGCCTGCTGTGTACCTGGGAGGAGCACGCGCGCTGCGCCACGTCGCTTTTCCTTTATGGTGTTCTGTGGGGTTTTGTGCACCCGGAGTGGGAAAATGGTGGCATTTCATCATTGAGACGTTTTAAATTTTCTCTGCCGTGAACATCATGACAAAACTGTGGCCCGGCCCATGAGATCACCTTCGTTTTTCCTCAAGTTATATTCAGGCAGAAACAGGTTATTGGTGCACAACGCAACGTATTTGTTTGACTTTGTATTAGTGAGGCTGGAATGGGAGCGAGCTCTGTCTCAGCACCAGTTACAGTGCCATCTCCAACAGCCGTCCGACCACCCGAACTGGGAGGAATGCCGTATTTTGCATCACAGTGCGTTATGTACCTGGTGACACTCCCGGCACAGTGACACCACGGGGCTCCATGAGCAGCACCAAGTGCACACGTGTGGTGATAGGGATGTGTGACTCGGTGTCTCCTGCTGCACCCTGGCCAGGCGCCATACGTCCCCGGCCCTGCAGGGCCTGTTTGGGATCAGTGAGTGTCTCTCTCCCCTCCCCCTCTCCCCCCCGGATTATTTCAGGAACCCAAAAAGGCACCTCTGCAATTTACAATTCCCAGCCACATCAGCACAGCGTAATTGGAAGTAAACAGGGTCAGGGGACAGAGCTCCTCTGAAAGTGATACGTTGTTTAATTGACACGGCAAAATTTTAGGCTTCCAGTTTGCATATTACATCTCCGCCGCTTTTCAATTTGATTTTTTTTTTTTTTTTTTTTTTTTTTTTTTTAGGCGCAGGAATACCTGTGTCAGGCAGAACAGAGCCGGGGCATCCACGGGCGGTGCGCTTTGACCATACTCTCTGGGAATAGGACCACGGTCTGCTCGGCCTCAAATGCACGCGGGTAAACACTCAGCCCCCAGCCACCCTGCGAGCTGATTTTTCACGACCATCGTAATTTCAGCAGCGCGGTTAAGAGTGCAGAGCACCTTTTGCAATTGGCAGCTCTAAGTGATGCGAGCGTGCGGGGGAAGGGTAACCCCGCCGAAGGGCGATTGTTTACTCTCTCTAACTGTATTTGGTGCAGGTATTCCTAGAGCGGGGCTTTACAATGGGGGAAAAGGAGGGCGCGAAGATAGCGCGGAGCTGCGGGCGGTGGCGTGCATAGAGCCACGAGGGCTGCGGGGGGCACCACAAAGGCAGGGATGAAACAGCCGAGAGCGGCAGCGGATCGCCGGCAGAATGTTGACTTTGAGTCACACGGTAAACATCACTTTGTGGCTTTGTTTTCCTTTTTTTTTTTTTTTTTTTTTTCTTCTCCTTTTCTTTGATTTACGATAAATTATCCTCCCGAGATTGATCGATGAGTGGAATCCTTAACATTTAATTTAGGAATGATCTAGTATAAATAAAGCGCCAATCCAAAGAAAGAAACCAGCAGTCCTTCAGCCGAAACCCCGCTGATTCAGCACTCGGCCTTCCCGGGGCCGCAAACTTTTGGGCCGCTCTCGGAGCTGCGCCTGTCCCCCCGCACCGGGGCCCTTCTGCAGCCCTCGGCCTCGGGCCCGGCTGCTGCGCGGCGGCCTTCCTTTCTCTTTTTTCTTTTTTTTTTTCTTTTTTTTCTTTTTTTCTTTTTTTTTTTTTTCCCTTTCTTTTGGAGGGGCTTTGGGGGCATGGAGGGAAACAGTGAACCTCTTGAAGCATATTTCCTCGGAATCCAACCGGGAATCTCCCAAACGGAGGGGAAAGCGAGGATAAATTGCAATAATTCAAAGTGTAGGGAATCAGGAATTTTTAAACAGTGTTTTTAATTGAAAATAAAGCTAAAGCATGCTTTTCAACAGTGCAAATTTCCATCATTTTGATTTACCGCTTCCATCATCACAATATATTATACCGGCATGTCTCTCCGAGGCGAGGCCCTCGCCCCCGCCCGCTCCACTATTTCGATATTAAGTGCAAATAGAGATAATCGCCTCTGATTGTCACGTGCGGTAGAAACGTTTCTGCTACATAGAGAGGACGGCCTGGAAACAAAAACCGACAGCGCCGGGGTTCGGGGCTGAGGACAACGAGGCGGCAGCGCCCGAGTTCAGGGCCGCAGAGCCACGAGCAGCGCGGGGCTCGCGTTTGTTGCGCTGTTCCCACTCCTGGCCCCTCGCTCCGCTCTCTCTGCGCCGCATTTACTGCTTCGCTATTTCCTGCGGCCCGCGCGGGGTTGCCCATAAATCGCCGCGGGCCGGGCAGGGCTCCGAGCGCCGTGCAAGTTTGCAGGGGCGCGTTCAGAGCGCAGCTTCGGCACGACGTGAGTGGGTAACAGTAACCTTATTTAAGACCTCTGAGTGAAACAAAAAGGCTTCCGATCGCAACGAGGGGCTGTACGAGCGAAAGGACGCCCTTTCCCCGCGCTGCGATCCCCCGTTTCGTGCTGCTCTCTGCCCCCGCCTTCCCCAGGGGCTGAGCGCAGCGCTGTGGGCCCGGGGCACCGCACCGCACCGCTCCGAGCGCCGAGGTGCGGCCAGCCCTCCTGTGCGGCCGTGGCACTTCACAAACTTGAACTGAATTAACAGTTAGACTGCCATGTTCGAAATCTAGTGCATAAATTTAATGGCTCATTCTAGTATTTATTATTCAACCTTTTGACATTTATTTGCAGCAGTTGAATTGAGGTACTGGTGCATTATTAGCATTCAAACAGTAAAGTGTTCCAGCTCTACCGGCGTAACTGAGTTAAGTTGAGTCTTTGCCTGAAGTACTCTGTGGAATGTAACAAAAAACACCCAAACGTAACAGGGAAAAAAAAGGAAAAGAAAAGAAAAACAACAACAACAAAAAAAGATCCAAACAAACCAAACCAAAACCACTGTTGGAACAAGGGAAGAAAATGGTAATCCGGGTTCTGTCTTCACAAACGACACGACGGATCCCAGCAGCGAGCGCTGCGCGGCGTTAAGGGCCGCACGAACCTTCCTGCCGAGCTCACGCAGCGCACAGCCCG